>NW_024586923.1:0-2011 GCF_018398535.1 Haplochromis burtoni
GGAAATTCGGGACTGCAGATGAGCTGCATATGTGTTTAGTAGTAATTTGTTTTTGTAGAGGGCTAGCAAAACAAGCATTTTTGAGGGTGTCGCCATATTGGAATCCAGACTTCTCCAACAAGGCTAACCAGAACGCCGTTCACTCGAGTGTGAGATTATTCCCAGGTTCGTGTTCCGATTTCCGAGGTAAGTCAAACGCAACACACGAAGTAACGACCCTATCTAAATCCCAGTAACGAGTAACGCGTTCCTGATTTTGGCATAACTAGTTACCGTGCTCGTTACCGCAATAATAACGTAGTTACTGTAATGCGTTACTCAATAACGCGTTAGTCCCAACACTGGATATCACACAGAGTTGTCACATGATATTAAACAGTAGCTGTTGGTAGAGTTACCAACCACAATGAAGCAGTTCTTTTTCATTTGTAGATTCAAACTGCTCTTTGTCTTTTTGGTCACAAGATGGCACTAAAGACGACTGTGTTGAAAACCTTGATTAATGAACAGTTTTTCATTACACATTTCAGTGCTTCATAACGCTTCATTTTACACACCCTTACTATTTAAAACCCTAATAATCTGGATTTGGTAATCCCTAAAATCCTTAAAAACCTGTACCCGAAACTCTTGGAAATTCTTTAGAAAGATTTAGTCAGAAGCAGGCAGAAACACTCGCTGCTGAAATCACCACCCTCAGAGGGTTGGTAAAAATCCCTCTCTCTAACAATAATTAAAAAAAAAAAATTATAAAGAAATTGTCCTTGATTTTCATTTAGCTCCATCCTGTGGGATTTGCCTGGTTAGATTTGTTTACATGTTTGAATCACAGTGTTCAAGATGCTGCATCCACAGGGACTCTAAGATTTGCTTCTGGCTAGGTTGCACAGGGCCATATCTACTCAGGCCTTCTACCCAATCTGTCATCCATTTTGGTCCTCTCGAGTTACTGGCTGCCTCCACTCACTTGCTTCGCTCATGAAGGAGCAGGAGCCCTCTCAGGGCTACTGCCTGAGTATGGCATCAAGATTCTTGTTCTGGGAGTGGGTGTTGGGTGCGCCTCAGTGGCACCCTTTGTCTCCGTGGTCTGGCTAGCCTCTTTCTAGCCTATCGTAACAGCCTGCTCAGTTGCAGTCTGTGCTTCTGCAGGACTCACTCAAGCCAATCTCCTGTCTGGCAGACTGAGGCTTTCCACAATTGATGCACAATCTCAAGAAACAATATAGAAAATGTATAAATTGGGTATCTGCTGTTAATAATCTCCTGATTGCATAGTTGAATAAAATTGTATTCTGGAGGCAGGGAGCACTGTTTGTATAGCTGGTAATTAAGACCAGTTTTAACACTAATAACTATTTATTCTTGCCTACCTGTCAGCACATGGAGTTTTTCCACCTCTAATTAAATAAGTAAATACTGTAGGTTCGACCCTTTTTGGCAAGACATGTACCAGGTAGCGGATTTCTAGCAACATGTTTGAACCAGAGTATTAAAACAGATTGCAAAGATACTGCTACAACTGTTAATTTATTTGGAAAGTCGGAATGATGAACATTGCGTATAGTTTTAAGCACAGTGCCAGAGCTTCCAAATTAACTAATTATTCACAAAAATGTATCTAGCTAATTTGGGAGATTTTCATTGCAACCTGTAAAGAGTTTATTACACTATAAAAAGCTCCGTAAAGCTAGGTCATCTTACTATTCATCAGTGACTGAAGAAAATAGGAACCCCAGTTTTCTTACCAAGTTTCTTTTTAGCACTCAAAAAGGCTGTGTTTCTATAAATAAAGTCTAATTGAAAACCTACCAGTTTTTGCCTCTGCCTGCATCTGCATTTTGGTCCATTTTCACACACTGGCCTTTGCTGCCATAACAGGTTTATTGTGCAGACAGAAGGATATCTTTTTCAGAAAAAGCAGATCTGAGAGATAAGAAGGCCCAAGACCATTAAGACATTTAAAAACCAATAAAAGAACTTTAAAATCGATCCTGAAACACACGGGGAGCCA
>NW_024586923.1:2720-3726 GCF_018398535.1 Haplochromis burtoni
ATGTCTGTGAATGTTCTCAGTCATCCAGGTCATCATAGTCTAAGGAGCTTCGAAAGTGTCTGGATTTCTTTAAGATGAGGAGTGAAAGAAGCCATCTATGTCCATGGTGAACAACCCAACCATCTTTGAACAAAGGCGGTGGTTTACAGCACCAACTGTCTGCCATCTGTAATCCAGTTTTTAGATCCCTTCCCAGACACCTTAACACCCACTCAATGCTGGACCATTTGACCTCAGTACATCGCATGATAGGGTGGGGCTAGGTTTCACAATGGGTTCCCCTGAGACCTTGGTTGATTGTGACCTTACTCTGTTTTCACACCTTGCTTGTGTGATTAGGTAGAGGATCAATAGGGGGCCCATGACCCTCTTGGGGACACTCCCATAGGGCTTATCTAGAACTCTCTCTTAGGCAAGGCAAGGGAAGGCAAGGCAAGTTTATTTGTATAGCACAATTCAACAACAGGGTGATTCAAAGTGCTTTACAGAGACATTAGAAACAAAAATAAATAAAAAGCATGATTTAAAATTGATTAAAACAAGCAAACAAATAAACTAACTAATTAACAAACAAACAAAACAGTATATAAAATCAAAACAGTAGATAAAATCAGTAATTAAAATGTTAGTTTTTAAATTTAAGCTTAAAAGTGTGGATTTGGTGCTTTATTCAAATGCAGCTGAGAACAGGTGAGTCTTCAACCTGGATTTAAATAAACTGAGTGTTTCAGCTGATCTGAGGCTTTCTGGGAGTTTGTTCCAGATATAAGGAGCATAAAAGCTGAATGCAGCTTCCCCGTGTCTGGTTCTGACTCTGGGAACTGATAAAAGACCGGATCCAGATGACCTGAGGGATTTGGAAGGTTCATACTGGGTCAGGAGGTCACTGATGTATTTTGGTCCTAAACCATTCAGAGCTTTATAGACCAGCATCAGAACTTTAAAGTCTATCCTCTGACGGACAGGCAGCCAGTGTAAAGACCTCAGAGCTGGACTGATGTGGTCC
>NW_024586924.1:0-1494 GCF_018398535.1 Haplochromis burtoni
AAATAAGGGACATGCTGGCTCCACTGACGTTTCTTTTCTGTGCTTAGAGTACCCAACATAGAAAGCAGCGTTCGATTGAACCGCTCTGGCTGAGGATCTCCTTGCGGATGATACGGAGTAGTGCGCGACTTCCGTATCCCCATGTTCTTCAACAAGTCTTTGACCAGACGACTCTCAAAGTCTCGCCCCTGGTCTGAATGGATATGAGCCGGAAGACCATAGTGGACGAAAAACTTATCCACTAGGGTTTTGGCCACTGTTTGAGACGTCTGATTCTTGGTCGGGAATGCCTGGGCGTAGCGCGTGAAGTGATCGGTGACCACTAAAACATTTCTCATGCCCTTGGAATCCATCTCCATTGAGAGAAAGTCAATGCACACCAGATCCATAGGTCCACTGCTGGAGATCTGGTGAAGCGGTGCGGCTCTCTGGGCAGGAGTCTTGCGTGTTATGCATTCACCACAACTTTTGATATGGTCCTCAGTGTCCTGCAACATTCTTGGCCAGTAGAACCTTCGACGGAGTAAATCCAGAGTTCTCTCTATGCCCAGGTGTCCTGAGACATTGTGTACTGATCTCAACACAACATCATGATACACATTTGGCAGGACTAGCTGATGGACCTCCTCCCCTGAGTGACGTTTGGTGATGCGATAGAGCAGACCGTCACTCAGCAGGGTCAGCTTATCTTTCTCTCTTTTTAGGAGCGACAGCTCCGGAGTGTTGCCTGTCCATAAATTCTGTTGGACAGCTTTGACCGCTGGACCAATGACTGGATCCTCTTTCTGTGCCTTAGCGAGATCAGCTTTTGAGACGTGTTCCAGTGACTGTAACTCCATTGTAAGAGGAAATGCATAGATGTCAGGGATGCATTCCGGGGAAGCCCTGGTTTGGTCGACACATCTGGTGGGACACCCTGGGCTTTCTGAAACTTGCAGATGGATTTAACAGCTGCCTCTGGTATAGTCTCCCATTCAGCATCAGTGTCAAAGTTTCTGGAGAGGATGTCTGCATCTATGTTATGCTTGCCTGGTCTGTAATGGACATCAAAGTCATATGTGGACAAAGCAGCTAACCATCTGTGTCCCATGGCATTGAGCTTTGCCGTAGACAGAACATAAGTCAAGGGGTTATTATCTGTTCGCACTGTAAAGCGCACCCCATACAGATAGTCATGAAAGCGATCGACCACAGCCCACTTTAATGAGAGGAACTCCAGCTGATGTATGGGGTACCGCTTCTCAGCCTGACTTAACTTCCTGCTGGCAAATGCAACCGGCCGTAGGTCCCCTTCTTGTAGCTGGTATAGGACAGCCCCCAATCCCTTGAAGCTTGCGTCCACGTGGAGCTCATAGGGCTTGGTAGGATCAGCGAAGGCTAATACCGGTGCATGGGTTAGGCAGTGGATGATCTGCTGAAAGGCTTTGCTGCAGGAGTCATCCCACCGATCTCCAAAGGGTTCTGACTCTTTCAAGTAGGACTTGTTGATGTCTG
>NW_024586924.1:2382-3725 GCF_018398535.1 Haplochromis burtoni
AGCCAGGCGGATGATGTGCTCCACCTCTTTTGCAAGGCCAACGTCCCACTCATGGACTGAGAAGACGTGGGAGCGTTCCTCTAGTTTCTGTCTAAGCCGGTCCTTCCACTCTTCAGGCACAGGAGAGTCACCAAAGTCGATCTGGCTGCTGTCAAATGCTGTCGTCTCTGGTTCTTTGCTTGGCATGGAGATGACGCTTTTGGTGCGATAAAGGTGACCCATGACGGTTCCAACCGGGATAATGGTTTCCCTGGCGGACTGGTTCTGCACCAGGATCCTGAAGCTGTTAACTTGTACCGCATTGGCGGGCACAACCATGGGTTGAAGCAGGACATCACCCAGCAGAGGAGCTAAGGGAGAAGAGTCAAACATCAAGATCTCTTTGCCAACTGTCTGCTGAAAATGAACTTTGCAAGTTATTTGCAAGTCTTTTCCAGGGGGTAAGGACAAGGGATTTGAACCCTGCCAAGTCACACAGCCAACCTGGTCATCTTGAGAGCCTAGGGTGATGGGGTCTGTAAATGTGGGTAGCGACTCCCTGTGAATTTGGATACCCAGGCTTTTGGTTATGTCACGCCCCTCTTTTCTGCATTCCTGTACCAAATCGCGGACATGGCTGGTGTTAGTGCCAACAATGACAGGAATCTGCTCTTCTTTTGGGCTTGGACAGATCAGGGCAAGGACAGGTACTGTGTGTTTGGTGCCAGTCACTTCAGCCGGGTACTCAACATCTACCACAACATAGCCAAGGTAGGGGTAACTGACATTGGACTCACTTAAACCCCAAATTTTGAGACCAGTGACTGGATGCACTGGGGTGGAAGGCAGATGGGCTTTGTACCAGGACTCGAATATTATGGTGACCTGTGATCCACTGTCAAATAAGGCATCACAGGGCTGTCCATTCACTTTAAGTGGCACAATACTTGGGGGCCCAATCAGTCCCTCCGGAATTCCAGCTGGGGTGGGAGAAGTCAGAAGACCCTGCTTGACATGACAGTCAGTGTCAGGGGCATTACTTGTTGAAGTACCTGAACTTTCTTTCAGTGTCTTGACAGTTTGGATGAGCTTTCGAATAACTTTGCTCTGATTTTCAGGATTTTGACACTTTGCGACAAAATGTCCCTTTTCCCCACAACGGTAACAGAACTGCTCATCCAAAGGTGTTCTGTTCTGGTAAGGGGTCCTTGTCTTTGAGTTAGCCTCTACTGCTGCCATGGTAGCCAGTTTTAAAGAGGAGTCTGGAACAGTATCTCTTTGGGCTACTTTCTGCTGCAGTCTTTTCACTTGTTTTTTCAAAGCAGCCAGTTCCTTGGTGTCACTGGGCTCACTTGACTGCACTG
>NW_024586925.1:0-867 GCF_018398535.1 Haplochromis burtoni
AAGGCTTTACCACAGATGTGGAAGTGTGCCTCTGTACTCCCCCACTGAAAGCTGGTGATTCTTCAACAGTTATTAATTACAGGCCAATTTCCAAACTCTGTCTTATCTAAGATTCTTCAGAGGCTGGTAAATAATTAACTTCAAAGTTATCTGGATGAAAATATGATTTTATCTCACTTCCAGTCTGGTTTTAGGAAACTGCACAGTACTGGAACTCCTTCGATAAAAGTTCTCAAAGACATCTATGAAGCGCTGGATGCAAAGAACGACTATGCAGCTCTTTTTATTGATCTATCAAAAGCCTTTGACACTGTTGACCACAAAAAAAAATCTTCTGGCACAACTTCACCTACTTTCAAGGTGCGTGGAGAGGATGAGGATCTAACAGCACAGGAACTCCAGCAACACTCAGTAGCAGCTGCTCCCAGTCCCTTGGTTTATAAGCTGAGCTACTGACCACAGCATTTTATGTCATAGATTACTGGAAATAGGCCTTTCAGACCGAGCAGCTGGCTGGTTCTCTAATGTTCTTTTGGACATCAGCAGTGCGTTCAGCTCAATGATCTCTCTTCCAGCTTTTTAAATGTCACTAAACGAGTGCACAGGGTTCTGTCCTGGGCTACTTATGTCAACGGTGTGGCACAAAATCTAGATGCATCTGTTCATTTTATACCATCAACATAGTTTTCAAACCATTACAGCAGCTGTTGATAGTATTCAGTGTCAGCTGGCTCAGACTGGCTTTAAAAATACCAAAGTCATGTTGTTCACAAACAGAAAGAGGGTCCGGCTTTATTTCCTTCTCCTGTATCTGCTCAAAGTATTTCTATTGAAACGGTGGCCTCGTACACATACCTCAGTATTGTG
>NW_024586925.1:2207-3724 GCF_018398535.1 Haplochromis burtoni
CGGAAGGTTAGTGGTTTCATCCCAGGATCCTCCAGTCTACATGCCAAATATCCTTGGGAAAGATACTAACCCCATGTTGCCCTCCGATGCATCCATTGGAGTGAATGTTAGATAGAAGCACTAAAAACCTTAGATAAAGTGCTTGTGTGAATGGGTATGATTGGGTGAATGCACAAGTTGTATAAAGTGCTTTGAGTGCTCAGTGAGAGTAGAAAAGCACTATATAAGAACCAGCCCATTTACCATCTGAGCCTTCATTGAAAGTAAAGCTGGCTCAGACCCTTTTTTGTAGGCATGTTGGCAGACCACTCCAACTTGTGATCCAGATGAACTCCCAGATACTTAAAAGGATGTGACCTTTTCAACACCATTCCCACCAGTGCAGACAGAGGAGGGATCTGTTTCTGCCAAAGTCCACCACCAGCACCTTTGTTTTGGCCACAGTCAGCTTCAGGTGATTCTCCTTACACCACCCCACGAACCGACCAATCAGTCCTCTGTACTCCTCTTCTCTTCCCATTCCCTCTTTAATCCAGGATCTCAACCAGTTTGTTATGTTCTCTCTTATAACTTAACTGGTAAAGTAACAACACCTGTTTGGTTGTTAGTAACTTACTTTATTAACCATGTTGTGGAAAGGCACAGGCATATCAATGCGCACATACACCACACTAGGTGTTCTCTACTTTACACAGAAAGTAGTACCACAAAATTATAAACTGATTTTACTAAATGCATAACAGTTTATTTTTAAGGAGGTCAAAGTAAACAGCTTTCAGTCCATTTTTTAGTATATTGGATCAAATGTTTCTTTTTCATGTAGTGAGGTTTATTTCTCCAGATAAAATGAAAGTTTATTTGATTAATAGCTTTTGTTCATTTATCTGGAATGACATTAGTGTGCGTTGGATTGATACATCTTGGTAAACTTTCCATTTTTGTTAGATAAATTTTCCCTTAATTGATAAATTGCTCTAAAGCTGTCATGTTGTGTTGTGTGCAGGCAGGCAGAAGTGGTGGATCCAACTCTTGGAGATGGGATTTAAACTGAAAACGCAGCTTTATTGCTGGACAAACTCCTCATAAAATAAAACTCACAAAAAGCAATGCAAAAACAAGATGCTGAGGACCAGACATAACAAACACACAGCAAGTTGAGGGTACGACACAACAGAGAGCACAGGAAAACACAGGGCCTATATACACAGGGAAGTAATCAGGGAAAGAGAAACAGGAGGGAGACACAGCTGGGAGGTAGGGATGTGTGATATGATCAAAATCTCATATCCCGATATAAAACATCTATCGTCCGATAACGATATAAATCGATATAAATCAAATTCGGTTAGATCGCTTCTAACCTACCCTTTTGCCAGAAGGACAATGGCAGAAAAACTGCAAGTTAAAGAGTTGGGACCTGACAAGCCCGAAATTCAACTAACCCAGGCAACGAAGGAGAAGTCAAAAGCATACAACAGGACTTTTTGTCGGAGTTGGTTCCAGCGCAAGTCGTGGCT
>NW_024586926.1:0-1112 GCF_018398535.1 Haplochromis burtoni
TATCGAAAAAATATCGAACCGTGACACCAAAGTATCGAACCGAACCGAACCGAACCGTGAATTTTGTGTATCGTTGCACCCCTAGTATATATGTATATATGTATATATGTATATATATATGTGTGTGTGTGTTACAGTCCATATGGCTTTCAAAAATGCAACCATTGATTTAAGTAAACGATTCTGTTAACGCACTAGATTATTAAGTAACACTGTCTTTTACTCTAAATTCCCAGGCCTGTTCTGTGATTAATGATGGACTGTTGTCGGCTGTCTTCCTCCCAGGGGAAACATCTTGGAAAAACCTCTCACTGAACTCCATTAGTTCCAAAAGCTCTCTGCTTAGTGTCAGCTTGGTTATATAGAGGGTGATGTGGATGGGTTTTTTTTTTTCTGTTTATATGTAATCGATGAGTGTAGTTTATGTGACATCTCTGTTTTTTTTTCTTTTCTTTTTTTTTTTATCAGACACAAGCACAGCCTCTCCGGGAAATTAAACATGGGTACTGTTTGCCTGACTGCTGTTAGTGGTTACGGGTATTTAATGTTACTCACATATAAATTTTGTAACATGCCAGTTTAAAATATATCAAGAGTAAAGACTAAACCTGTCCTTACACAACGAATAACTTCACCACATGCAATGAGAAAAATTGTGGTTTTTAGATGTTAGTTGAAATAATAGTAATAATGATAATGGATTTTTAATTCTGTCAGGTTCAAGTTAACAGCACCGAAAACCCCTACACTAGCCCCTAATCCATCCTTTGGAGAAAAGCAGGAAGTGCTTTCTTGGAAATAATGAAACATGTTTTCAGTATTTTTATAATGTCAAATATAACTTGTCCATTGATTGCAAAAAAAATTTGACAACATTCATCCATCCATCCTTGTCCACTTACAGATACAGCCACTCAAAACTGAGGTCAGCCGGCTGGGAGACCACCCTTCTTTCTTTGGGGCGTAGCTACTTTCCACTATAAACACAACACTTTTACTCAATTGCAGAGTGTCACCAAGAGATGGCGGTTTCTTCAAATAAATTGGACTTGGATAGTTAGCTACACATGATTTTTTTCAGTATTATTGTCGGCTCTTTACTTTAAAACAGG
>NW_024586926.1:2112-3723 GCF_018398535.1 Haplochromis burtoni
ATTGAGAACATGGTTGTTGTTCAATAATAACATTATTCCTCAAAAATACAACTTGCCTAATAATTCTGCACTCCCTGTATGTGTATCCCAGTCCCTTAAGTATAGCAATCAAGGTCCCCTTGCTTTAGAATTTTAGACTCATGTGCACATGTACCATTGTTTCACAAAAACACGTTGAAACCAATTTACAGAAGTCCCTGAGTGAGCCCTGTAAAACATTTGCCTGCACAAATATCTCATAATTATCCACAAACCTCACTCTACCTGAGGCAGCAAATGAGAGAAAGCCATTCTAGCAGCGCCATTAATGGCTTCACACTCTCCGAACATATCCACCTGCACTTCATATCATCCAAAAGCCAATTTTATAAAACATCTTTCATAATTTATGTGAATGTAACAACACCTCTGTAAACTGTGTCACATTTCCACAGCCTCAGAAAGGCTCTGGCAGATGTAGGGCCAGTCTTTCTAACTGAAGTCAATACATTTAATGTCCACTGACAGTGTTATCAAAAAAAAAGAAAAGATTAGGAGAACCATTCAGTTAATTTCTAAATGTGTGGGCTCCTTAGAGGAAAGAAAGGTCCGAAATGTAAAGAACAGATAAAACAGGCTAGTGAAGTGGGGCTTCATTGTAGGCAGGCAAATAAGTAAATGTATTTATTGGCCTTTTCCAGTAGTGTCCCTCCTTCCCCCCAGAAACATCTCCCCTTCGTCCTTTCCCTACGTTTCCTTCCACATCCATGCTTTCTGTACCCAATCAATTATTCAACATGCAGGTTTCACAAGCTCTACCTCCCACTTTGCCAACTGCACGGCTTGTTGTATGCTCAGATAAACACAGCTACTGTAGGCTGCAGACACCAGCCAAGCCACGACCTGCACCTCCACTCACAGAACTGCAGGACTATTGCCAAGGGTGTATACTGTCTGCAAAACCTCTATTTATTCCCAGCATCTCTGTTTGATCTGGAAACTTTAAAAACAGTTTCTCCGGGGACCAATAAAGTCTGGCTCCAAATTCCCATAGAGCCCCATGTTAATATACTTTTTCATTTTTAATATTGTACAGTTGAGTATAACTGTACAATATTAAAAATGAAAAAATATTACTGCTGTAATGAAGTATAAAGTATAAAGTAGAAATATTTAGTACAAATACCATACTTCCACAATAAAACTAAAATAAAAATGTCAGATATCTGCGCTTTACTTTTGTATTTATAGCTATAGGATATAGCTGATTTGGAGCTTGAACTTTGAATTTGAAATTAAGGTAAAAATGAAACATAAAAGACGACTCTGCTCTTGTTTTCACCCGTAGTCTCTTCATTCCTATTGCAAACGAAGAGATGAAAGTGGAAAAAACAGATATTTTATGGATCATGTATAGCACGATCTGGAATGATCTGGAATAATGCTTTTGAGACAGATTACTTGTGTTTTTTAACACCTCAGCAAATCAATTTCAATTCAATTCAATTCAATTTTATTTATATAGCGCCAAATCACAACAAAAGTCGCCTCAAGGCGCTTCATAGATACAGAGAAAAACCCAACAATCATATGACCCCCTATGAGCAAGCACTTTGGCTACAGTGGGAAGGA
>NW_024586927.1:0-812 GCF_018398535.1 Haplochromis burtoni
AGAGGTGTGGAATGGAAAACAGCAGACATCACTCTGACTTGATGGAACAGAGTTTATTGGCCAGTCTTTTACACCCACACACAGAAACTTCCAAAATGGCAACCTATCCATTTCTTCTTCTTCTTCTTTTAAGTTTTATTGGAAGTTGGCAAACAACAAAATGGTGTATTACCACCACCAACTGGAGTGTGGACTAAAAGAGGTGTGGACTGGAACATTACTCAACCCCCCCCCCCTTCCCCCACCCATAATCCTCAAATACTGCCAAACGATTTTCTCTCTTTTCTCTAAGTCCACCTTTATACCCTTTCAGACCACGCCTTCTCAGTTCAAACCGCCCCATGACATAATCCTTCCAGAGAGGGACAAACAAAGAAGATTAGTTTTCACAAATAATCCTAACATTATCAATCACTTGTCAAAAATGAAAGCAGACGTGTCATGTATGAAAATACATATTTTAAAGGTCATTTTACACTTCTCTAATGACTTTAAATTTCTGCAAATGGTTGACCAACCAAACTCCTACTCTTGCCAGCCCATTTCCTATAAAAGAGCTGCATTTAAGGCAGTTTTCCTCTTTACCACCAAGACAAGATGGCCTCCAAGGAAATACAAGGTCTTAAATAATCAGGGCCAATCTCATCTTAATGACCTTGTAGTACCATATCACCCTATTAGAGCACTTCGCTCTTGCACTGCAGGCCTACTTGTTGTTCCTATATTATTTACAAGTAGAATGGGAGGCAGAGCCTTCAGTTTTCAGGCCCCTCTTCTGTGGAACCAGCTTCCAGTTTGGATTCGGGAGACAG
>NW_024586927.1:2037-3722 GCF_018398535.1 Haplochromis burtoni
CACGATGTGTAAAAACAAAGTAGATTCAGGAAGTTACACAGCATCAAGTGGTCACAACTGAAAGATAAAAGCTTCATATGAATCTCAAATGACACCACATATTTTGAACTGTACAAATTCCTTTGTTTTCCTAAGATAACCTTGAACTAGCTACATGATATTCTAACAATAATAACTTCTCTGATCCTGGGATATTACAGCTCAATTGTCAACTTTATAACTTTTGGTCTCTTTTATTGGCAGGTGACTAACTAAATAGTTACTTCTCCTTCCGCGCCTTGAGATCTTTCACCTCCATCTCCATCATTTCATGTTTATTAGTGCTAGTTAAATTTGGTGCCAATATTAACTTATTTTCATATTACATATCTTTCATATTTTTAAACAATTTTAAAAATGATTTGGGTCTAATGGCTTCTTAGAAAAGTAGAATGTGGTGGAAACTAAACTGTCTGGTGTACTCTCTGTGGCTGGTTTCTCTGACGCTACGGTGAAACGTGTTAACTTTTTTTTTGTACAGTCTCAGCAAGCAGCAATATTTATAGCACCCTTATGCTTGACATTGGTAAGCTTTTTTTCAGTTCCTCCATTTTGTTCATGCCATGCATAATAGCCAGCTCACTACCATCTTGTAAACTTTTCCTTTTACTCTTTCTAATCCCTTTCTGTCACAAATCACTCCACCTTGCCTGTACCTGTCATCTGTACTGTCCGTTGCTTTGAATGATCACCTCCAGATATTTTAACTTATCTTAGATCAAACATATGGGTAATGTTTGAGGTCTTCCAACAGTGATATGGACTAACTTTGGAGAAGACTGAATGCAATATAAAGGACAGGCAGTGTGTTCTGAAATGTAGCTGTGTGGCTGACCACATGGTAGTGTTATTGTGAGAGAAGCTGAACTGACTGAACCTTTTAAAAGTGGTTTCTAGGAGATGTTTCAAGAGTCAAACTTGTTTGGAACAGGATAGAGCATTTCAAAAGTTTTTTAGTTAACCATAGGAAAATAATACAAAATATCAACAAATCACACAAACATGCAAATTAGGACAAGAAAACAGGGTATCTGTTGATATGCTTTGTCAGCATTGGATGGAATATGTTAAATGGAGAGTCAAAAGTATGTTTTGTCCAAAAGGTTACACTGTTAAAAGTGGGAACTCCACTTTTTCTCTTGTATTGGAGTAAATGTTTTCTTGTCTTAATGAATCGAAGTGATACTAAACAAGACTAGAAAAGGTTCCTGTGAAAATGCAGCGTGAATGCAGTGTAGCGGAAATTATCTGCCGAAAAAAGCTGAAAAAGGAGAAATATCTGCTGAGAAGAGGTGTAGAAGCTGAACTGTTTGCTGAAGACAGCTTTATTTGAAAGGGTAAAGTGAAGAGTGTCAAGAATGCAGAACGAGCGCTAGCAAGGAAGCTGTGCAGCAACTGCCACGAGCAGTGGCGGTCCTAGCCTGTTTGGCGTCCTAGGCGAACACTCCCTCTGGTGCCCCGATACCCTCCACCCCACCCCCCAACCACACATAAAACATATTAAGGATTGTACATTAACATATTTTATTGTAAAAACTGTTGTCAGAACCATACTGAATTTAACCAGAGAAACACACACACACACACACACATATGTATGAAGAGAGAGAGAGTATGCATAGTATGCAAACGGCTAACAAACAGCC
>NW_024586928.1:0-3720 GCF_018398535.1 Haplochromis burtoni
GAATGTGTGTGTGAATGGGTGGATGACTGGATATGTAAAGCGCTTTGGGGTCCTTAGGGACTAGTAAAGCGCTATATAAATACAGGCCATTTACCATTCAGCAAAAAGACAGGTGGTGTTAGAAGCAAAGAGAAGCATGAAGCTGTGGGAGTTGTTGGAGCTAGATTGAGAAGAGAGGTGACGATGAGTCAGCAGCAAATATCCTTGGGCAAAATGCTAACCCAAAGTTGCTCTCTGATGCATCCATATATGAATATGTGTGCATGTGTCTACTTAGATAGAAAAACTATTTTAAAAAAGTGCTTGTGTGAATGGATGAACGAGGCAAGTTGTATAAAAGTGTGTGGAGTGCTCAGCTACATTAGAAAAGTATAAACCAGTCAGTTTGTTGAAATTGCCCTTATATTTCTTAAGCCATCTGAGACTGTCTTTTTGTAAATGGGTCTATCATCAAATGAAAAAATGTGAAATTTTTAATAAGTTTTTCCATTATCTACAGATAATAAAAGACGTTTTTCCAGGTAGATTATTAAACAGTGGTTTTACTGGTTTGAACCACTTGAATAATGTAGCCCATTCATTAAATTACTCACCGTTTACATCAGGACTTATGAACTGTATTACAAAGGTTTGCATTAAACTTTATGTGACCTGATTATGCTGAGCTCTTTATCTCCTTTTTGAATCACAGTTGCAGGAGAAAGCAGGAAATACAACTGAAGCTGGAATATCACCCTAACAGATGTTGTGGTTTTGCAAATCATCCTTCCCTTGAAAGACTGAAACAGATAATAAAAGATCAAGACAATTTTTCCAAAAACAACTGAGCTGTGTATGTCTGTGGAAAGACATACACTGCTCTCAGTCTGCTCCTGCTTTAGTCTCAGGTGCCAGTAAGCAGAGTTACACACTTTACAGGGCATAGAGGTCTCCCCAGTGTCATACTGAATGATTACCATATCACTGCAGAAATATGACTACGGTTCTTCTATTTTACTTTGGCAGGTGCTGCCATTGTTCATGTGTTTATCTAGAAAAACTCACACCTGAAGGCGTCTCCAAGGAAACAGTGACATCTTAAGTTACAAAGAAGTACTTGTCACTCCATGCTCAATAGAGCTGACACATGGCTTTAATGGATTTTATTCAATATATTATCCAGCACTAAATTGGAAACACTCAAAGTACAAGTCCTTGAAATGTTACTTTCAGTACTGTTCACTAAAATTCTAGAACAACCCTTTTGGACTGGGACTCAGGTGTGTTGTGGCATCACAGCAGGCTATGTGTGTTTGTGTGAGTGTGTCTGTGTGGCATTCATCTTAAAAAGCCATTCGAAATGAAGTGTCAGTGGTTATCCAGCAGAGTGGCCCAGATATTACTTCATTTATTTCTATGGAGCTGTATGACTCACTGCTGTGACTAATGGTTTGTGTGTGTGTGTGTGTGTGTGTGTGTGTGTGTGTGTGTGTGTGTGTGTGTGTGTGTGTGTGTGTGTGTGTGTGTGTGTGTGTGTGTGTGTGTGTGAGGGAGAGCGAGATTGAGAGAGAAAACAGTGACATTAGTTAGCTAAAAATGTTCTATTATCTCTATTACTGTTGCCATGTCTCAAACTGCATACTTGTTATTTAAAGTGCGCAGGACAATGTAGACTATTGCGGACAGATACACAAAGTGCTGTATCAGTACCTTCTCAGAATGGTGCTAATGGTAAATCACTTTCAGCCACAAGAAAGAGCACAAGCAAATGTTCTCAGCACCTAAGATAATAAAAATGCTAACTAGTTAGCTAAGAGCAGGAGATTTTGGGTGGTTGCTTTGTTTACTGATCATCTATGTTAAATTGTCATCTTCACTGTCAGAGAATTCTGTATTAGGTATACAAAAAAGTGCACTCACTGGACAGTTTATTAGGTGCAACTTTTCAATTAACTGTTAGCACAAATGTCTAAGCAGGTACTGTGCATTTCTTTCTTTAGTTTTTCTTTAGATGTTGTTTCATTTATTTTCAATCTATCTTTGAACCAGGCTGTTCTGGTTGTGTGGTTAGTAGTGTTGGTTCATAGCAACAGGGTCCTGTGTTTGAATTCAGTCTTGGGGCAGTTTGCATATTTACACTGTATATGTTTTGGTTCTCTCCAGGTAATCAGGCTTCCTCCCTCAGTCCAAGTGGTTAAGTTAATTGGTGATTCTAAATTGACTGTGGGTATGAATATGAGGATGAAACAGATGATAATCAGTTATTAGAAAACTGTTCCTAAAAACTATGTTTATACAAAAAAGAACAGCTTGAAAAAAATGCAAAAGTTTATAAAAAAATCATTAAGTGCAAGATAAATGTTATGATTTCATATACTTCAATTCCTCTTTAATTTATCCATAAACTTGAGCTTAGTAACTGAGACAGGCTAATACCAGCTGACATTCAATGCTGAAGATTAATTATGTCAACTGTGATTTTTTTGCTTCCTCTAATCCTTCCCAGTGTCTTTCCTCTTTCTCTCCTGGTGGAAACATTGAATCTGCCCTCGGGCCTACCTCCAGTAGGACATTCCTGAGGCACCTCACCTAAGAGACATTCAGAAGGCATCTTAAACAGGTGCTCAGACCACCTCAACTTTCTCCTTTCAATGTGGAAGTAGCAGAGTAGTATAGTAGCTCTACTCTAAGCCCCCCCCCCGAATGAGCTCATAAGCTCCTCACCCTAGCCCTAAGGGGGAGCCTAACTATCCTTTAAACAAAGTGTATTCCCACCACTCCTGTATTTACGATCTCATTCATTTAGTCACTATTCAGGGCTTGTGGCTATAGATGAGGGTATAGTAACGTAGATTGACAGCTTTGCTTTCACACTTTTCTCTGTCTTTACCACACAAGACTGCTACACCATCTTCATCACTGCAGATTCTCCAAGCCCATGCGGGCTGGGAGATACAGGTCAAAAGCAGTACATGGGGCCATCCTCCTTTGGGGCCACCACTTGCAGGGCAGGCAGTATGGGTTTAGTGCTTTGTGGAGGTCCTGGCAGTCAAATCAGTTTTTATTCTTTACTCAACAAGAACTTCTGTGATTTTGAAAACAGAACTACATTTAATACACACTTTACAGTAAATCTTTATATTTACAGCAACATATTTGTTTACATATTCATAGCTCTTTAAGTAAGCTAAAAAAAATGGCTTATAGCACTTTGGGGTTTTAGAACATTGGTTCTGTGTAAACTTAAAACTGATACAATCTCCAAATACCTTTGCTCAACTATTAGGGTTTGATAAACCATTTATTAAATGTTTTTATATTCCATAATGCTTAATTGGAGCACTTAGTGTTACTATTTAAATCACTCCATGTCTCTTTGCTTACGTCTCAAACTCAGTGCACAGATTCCTCCGACACCTGCAATATTTATCACATACTTTTCTCCATCTCAATATTTGATGTTTCCTTAATGCTCCATGACAGTGTGAGGTTTCTGAAGTTGCCAGCAGAAAGTTAATTTGCTGAGGGAGTATAAATAATTAAAAAATGTAGGCTTAAATGAAAAATCTCCCACCTTCATTTAACTTTTGTTCATCATGCTCTCATTACCCCTCCTTGAATCGCTACCTTGAGGGACCAGACAAAGAGCGATTCATAAGACCCTTATGAAAAGGACACCGAGGGAACAGTTTACCCTGCCCGGGATAGGGTTACCGGGGCCCCGCCCTGGAGCCAGGCCCG
>NW_024586929.1:0-1632 GCF_018398535.1 Haplochromis burtoni
TTACCTTTGACCTTAACTGCTGTCTGTGTTATCAGTAGTTCCTGGATAGCTCCAATCAGGACACAGTATGCTGGGCTGAGAGTGTAGGTTTGTTTGGGCTGGTTGTGGAAGGACTGTTTTAACCTGCTCTGGAGAGAGGACAGAGGAGATGACAGTTACACAATAGCACAACTTTTCTTCTTCACATTGTTCTGTGGTTCAAAGAGGATTTCCTGGGGGCCTTATCTCCATATTTGCTGGCTACCCAAACTTAAAAGGGCTGAGACCACGGTAACTTTTACACTAGTTCTCATGTGCATTAACACTAGAGGAAAGGCTCTTAGCTCGCTGAGTCCTCTTTCTGAACAACATTTGCTTGGTTTAGTCTCTACAGAAGCATTCTCTCTTTCTACTTCCCAGTTCTAGCACAGTGATGTCTGATGTCTATCTAATCACTTTTTTAAAAGATGTGGTGGCAAAAGCTGCTTCAGTACTGAGCTTGCCTGAAATTCCCTGTCTTCAGATGATTTCTTGCAATAAGGTTTTGCCCACTACAACTGCATCTTGTTTGCTAGAAGGGAAAACTTCCATCAAATGGAATAAACTTCTTTCTTGTTTTTTTTCTTCTTTCATTTGGACTAGTTTGATTTTACTTAATTTGAACCAGATTTTCTGCCTTGGATTTTAGTTCCAGGTAGTATCCACCTTTATCTCTAGATTCTCAGTGATAACCAATATTTATTTGTGAATTCATCTCCAATAGGTTGCCACTTACGTAACCCACAAAGCTGTCATCCTGCATCTGCCCTCAGGTGATGAGCCAAAAACAACTATTTTCAAGAACTGTTTCTCTGAATGGCAGACCCTCTTACCAAACACAGAGCAATTTAAAATATCTTAAAATACATTATTTGTCTTTAAAAAACTGATAGTGCAATAAAAAAAAGTCAAGTTGGTTTCACCTGCTCTCCACACTGGATTCTTTATCAATTAAGATTATAGTAGTGATTCTAAGCACTCTTTCAGACTCCCTGCACCGGCACAGGTTTTCCTGGATTAAAACAAAAGCAGAGAAGAAGCTCATGTGAGAAATCCCATTTCTCATCACCATAATTGTTGTGGTAAAATAAGCAGAGCTTTTAAGCTGGACTGATTTTCTGTGATTCACTGAAAGAACCTTTTGAACAGGGATCATACAGCATGAACAGTCTTGCCACCATCACTGATACAAAAATAAATTTAAAAAAACTCTTTGATACCCATTTTATGGGTACAGCTTTTGTCTATTCAGCTGTAGGGAGCTCAGTTCTAACCATCATGTAGACACCAGCCTATTAATTAACCCTGAACTGACTTCCTTAAACCCTAATAATGAACTCTATTAACATAGAGTCACACAAACTTTCTTGGTACTAAAAGTTACAATCACATACCACAGAGGTTTGAACTGAAACAAAATTTTGATAAAAACTCAGATACACAAATACGCTGAGGCCATGACAGAATGTGTCAACACATACTGTCACAATATTATGAGTATTTTTTTCTTTTTGTTATAATGTAGTTCCAGAAAATATTTAAAAAATAGTCAAAACTACTAAATACATAGTGCATAAGTATTAAAAACTGAGATTCACTGAAACTCCTAAACTC
>NW_024586929.1:2445-3720 GCF_018398535.1 Haplochromis burtoni
GCTGCTGGTGATCATCCTCCTCTCCCTGTTGCAGAATCCTGCCTTTCTCCAACAGCCAGCTGGAACAGGTCTTCATAGGACCTGTGTAGGGACGCTTTAGGTGAACCCACACAGCAGACTGTAGAACAGATGTGGGCCCAACACTGTGGGCAAGTGGAGCTCCCACTTATGCATGATTTTGTACAGGAAACAGACAAAATGTCACTTCTACATGGACGCTAATATTTGACATCAGTCTAAGCAGCTGTATCAAACATTTTATTGTAATACATTTCACAGGACATTATCTGTATTTTCCATTCTGTTTGTTGCTGGATTGGTGGAGATGTTCTTTATTTACCTGACTGTCAGTTTCATTTTTTTCTATCTGGGCACTGATTTTTCTTTTCATAGATGATTTATTTATCAATCAATTGTGTCCTGGTAGACTTGGATCTGACTGAGGTGACGGTGGCTCAGGGGGTAACATGTACACACATTCCTGAAAATATTATTGGACTGAAAATAAATGCTTAAAAATTCTGATAACTTTTACTGGAAACTGAAATCGCTGAATCTTTTCCCTTTTGAATTTCTTGTACTGTATAACTGATGCTGAGCTATGACGCTGAGTGATCTGAGTGAATAGTGAATGGAGAGTTTTTTGTGGCTGGCTTTACGGTGGGAGTGCAGTATTTACTTAATAATAATAATAAACATTATTTATAAAGCACACTAAAAACCAAGGTGCTTGACAAAATAAGATGGGAAAAAGGAGATGGGAGAGGGAAAGAGAAAGAGAAAGGACCTGGCACATATTGAATATAAAACCATGACAATCATAATACATAAAAGTAGTTAATAGTTAATAAAGGCATAATAAATAGAAATATGTCAAGACACACCACATATTAGCTAGATGGAAAAGAAATATTTAAAAAATAAGTCTTTAACCGTGATTTAAACAATGGCATAGAGTCAGACGCCCGGATAACAACAGGAAGACTGTTCCATGAGACTGGGTCAGCTACGGCAAATGCAGGGTCGCCCCGAGACTTCATCACAGGAGTGATGGAGGAAAATTCCTGCTACCTGTCAAAAGGCGTGCCGCCGCATTTTGGACAGACTGCAATCTAAGGAGAACGGAGGAGGAAAGGCCAATGTAAAGAGAGTTGCAGTAGTCCAGGGGTGGCCAACTTCAGGTCTCGAGAGCCGGTGTCCTGCAAGTTTTAGATTTGTCCTTGATCCATCACAGCTGATTTAAATGGATGAATGGATAAATTAAGTTCTCCAGTA
>NW_024586930.1:0-3719 GCF_018398535.1 Haplochromis burtoni
TTAATGAGTTTTTTGGGTTCATTGAGAACATGGTTGTTGTTCAATAATAAAATTATTCCTCAAAAATACAACTTGCCTAATAATTCTGCACTCCCTGTATTATTAGCTCACATTCCTACTGAAGAATGTAACATCATGGCCTACATGTGGGTGGGAAACAGCTGTAATAAATGAGTTGATAGCCAGCTGTTGCACATCCACTCTGCCACATTATTCCTTGAGTTGTCTGGAGCTCAAACACCACCAGCTTTTTTAAAAGTGAAAGTAAGACTGTTCTTATCCGTCCTTGTGAGGCTGAAACATCTGCTGACGCGTCAGTGTGATTGAGCGGCCACATGACTCGGTCACCTGGGGCTCCAGAGGAGTGAACAGCACAGCAGGTAAAGCAGGACAAGGTGTTGGAAATTGTGAATGTGGAAAAGTGTGAAGAAGACTTTATGGATACGATGCGCAGAGCACCACAGTTTGAAACCAAAATAGAAAGTTGAGAAGGTAAAACTTTGATCAAAAAGTGTGAATTTTTTTGGCTTGGATCATTTTTATTACTTCATTAGTGAGTGCTAAATGTTCTTAGGCAACAAGAAGAGAACACCATTCTTTCACGTTCATGTCTGTTCCTGGTTAACCCAACCATCCACCCCGACCTCCTCCTTTGTACACAAGCCGGTTTCCTCCTCTGCTCCCTGCTGACGTGAGTCGCAACAACGTTTTACTTCAGTGTGTTGTTTTGAGGCGTTTGTTTAAAATAATATTTTAATTGCACAGACAGCATTATAAAAGACAATATATGAAATATATTGTCAAAAACAGTTAAAAACAGATTAGCTATATAGAAGTTTCTTTTCTCGTTGGCTGCCTTGTTTTCTCAATTTATCTATCATTTTTTCTGCATAAAGCTTCTCTCCCCATCTCTGTCTGATGTATCAGCATCCCTGAGAGAGGCTGCTGAGCCCCCAAAGTAATTTATAGATGCAAAGAGTATTTTCTGCTTTTGCTGAATACATATTTCCTTCATAAACAGACGATCCCATTAGCATACTCTACAGTATTTCTTACTTTCTTTTTATTCATATCCTACTTTGTGTGCAGCCTCAGACTTATTCACTGTATAGTGAAAACGCACATTTTTTTATAAATATTCAAGTGTACATGCATGAAAGGTCAGTTTAATCGTGAATACTCACATAAACAGAAAGCCACACAAACACTCATCGATAAGTTATTGTTCTGCAAAATATTTTTTCCTGGGGTCATAATTCATCCCATCCTTCCTAGCATGCCTAGCTGCTTTGTATACAAAGCATAAAAGCTGATCACTCGTGGTGGGATTTGAAGAGGTGATGGGAAAATGAGTTGAACTTTATCACAGGTTGCTGGTCTTAATCGAATTCATAAGTAAGATCCAATTACATCTTTTCTTCCAATGGGCTCTTTTGTCCTTTGAAGGTTTTGAAGGTCTCCAGACCATTTGAGATTCCACCATCATTCCAGGCCTGATAAACAATCAGTGGCTGTGGCGGATGTCCTGAATGACAAACAACAAAAGGTTTGTAGAAGCATTGTTTGCTTCAGCACGTGCTAGCTGTTTCTTTGCTAACCACACTTACTGCACCCCAGCCTTCTCCTTCCATGGTGTTCCCAGGCTAGCCAAGAGATATAATCTCTCCATTGTACCCTGGATCTGCCTCGGGGCCTGATAGAGAACCATCTCAGCTGGCGCCTTGTGGTGGGATGACAGTTAGAGTCTGAGTGCCTCCTAAATCACCACTGGATATATGTCACTGCCACAGAAGGTGGATGCCTGCTGTAGGCAGATTCATGAGAATTAAAATGAAAGCAAAATCAAAACCTAACAGAAGATCCAGGTTTAGATGGGATTTCTCTTTAGCAGTGGAGTTAACAGACCACCATCCAGAGTGATGTGCAGCTTTTTCAAAGATTTAAAGTGAACCTAAGATAAATTTAGAATGAAATGAAACTTGAAAGTTGTGCTTACAGAGATGGAAAGTATGGAGATTGAGGTGAGGATGGTTTCTTTTTAAATTGCTCTTTCCAGTCCTCTGCATATATTTGACTTGAAGAGAATAGAAATTGAAAGTGAAATGTGACAGCAGTCTGAGTCGTGGGTCCGACTGAATGGCAACCTAATTGGCCATCTGCTGAGTGTCCTGTGTGTCGCATAGTTCCCGGTTCTCTTTTAGTCAGAGATTATAAACAGTGACTTGTAACAATATTCTGCACCAAAGAGCAGAACCAAAGAGGATCTGCAGATGTTGCAGCTTGGTTTTGATATTGATGAAGATTCCAGAGTGTGGGTTCTTTGGATATATTTGGATATTCAAATGTGAGAGTATGTCAAGACATACTGAAAAGACCAAAAGTCTAATGATCACATACAGACTAAAGACTTTCTGCATTCATAATTCCATCAATTTTGACATGATCTCCAACACCACGGGCTGAAATCAGCCCATACCATGACAGAGCTCCAACGTGTTTTACAGACGTAGACTCTAACTATTGGACCTCCTCTATACATGCTGACCATGACTTGGATTCATCACTCTATCAGTCCAGTTTGTGTGTAATTTTTATACCTCAGCCTTTTCTCCCTGTTTCCCTTAATTAAGAATGGCTTCTTGACAGTCACTGGGACCATGTATGATAAAGCTTCAGTGAACAGTAGATAACAACAGATAATTAGGGCTATATAAAGAAAATGAAAATAGAAGGATTTTTTTCATTATTATTGTAAATTTAAAGAATAAAGTCAAAATGTAGAGATTAAAGTTGGCATTTCAATCTAAACAACAGCCAGGCCTGCTATATCTCACTAATGCCTCCTGTAGTGAAATTAAACTTTAGAATTGTTTTTAGTATCGATGAAATGATTTCCCTTTTAGCGCATGAACACAGTGTGGTGATAAAGACAGAAGGAAAAACAACAGAAACTTTGAGGAGTTGGCCAGATTTGTACAAAATAAAACAGCTGGCAATGGACAGATGCAAGGATATCCATATCAGAGGAGGTATGATGTTGTATAAGGACACAATAAGACAGCTCAACATCAAGTTGTTTCACTAACTCATTTACTCAAGCCATCGTGGAGTATGTAGCAGCCAAAGCAGTTGTTTGACTTGAAAGAACAGCTTTAATGTCCACATTATGGCTTTATTCTCTTAAGGTGGCTCTAATACTCCATCACAGTAGATGGATCAGCTTAAGGAATGTGATGCAGTGGCGTGTCCAGCGGGGTGGCCTGGGGGGGCACAGGCCACCCCACCAACCAGACTGGCCACCCCAGGTGCCACCCCAAAGGCAAAACAATAAAATTCAATCAAATATCAAATGTACGATTATGTTTTCACGGTGAAGCTCAGATATCCGAGTGTAAGTGAATGCAGCATCGGCTTCTGCACTGTGTGCATCACGTTAGTAAAGGTAGGAGAGCCAAGCACGAAAGACGGCACTGCAGGAAACAATTTTTCGGTGAAAGAAAATGAGGACAGAATAAATGTCCTAAGTTTGTTGAGTTTAGTAAACTTCGGTGAAATTAGAATCCCAAGGAAAAAATAACACTTAAAGAATTATTGCAGCCGTCGAATATTTCAGACAGTATGCTACTGAGGGCAGCTAACATAAGAGTTATGAGTTATAAGATGTAATCTAAGTCGTAACATTGCTGTATGGAGCTGCAGATTTGGTTGCAGGTTAACAT
>NW_024586931.1:0-1301 GCF_018398535.1 Haplochromis burtoni
TTAAAATGCCCAACTATTTTCCGTCCCACTGCTGTAGCATCAGCTATGCTCCTCTGTGCTAATGAGCATGGGTAAATAAGCGTGGGTAAACTCTTTGTACTCGTTGGGATTTTTGGTGCTTGAGTAAATTACTTGTGTTAAATGCGCTACCTTTTGAGCCTCCTCCGGACAATTTCGCTGAGCACTATATGCAGTCCGCCTTTGTTTTCGCGTCTTCGTTAACTTTGAAATAGTTCCACACGGCTGACTTGTCTCGCCTGCCTTCTCCCAGCTCCGAGCTGCAGCCGGGGCCTGGGGGCGGGCACTCGGCGCGGGCACTCGGCGCCTGTGATTAACCTTTTACATGCTGCTCAAACATAGACAGGTCTCAGACCGTGGCATCGGTCCCCGGTATCGGGGGACTTTTAACGAGTACGAGTACTTTAGAAAACGTGGTATTGAGGCCGATACCAGATACCGGTATCGGTATCGGTGCATCCCTAGATGCAGTCTATTTCATGTTTAAGGACTCTAATTGACAAATTGAAAAATAGTGTCTAAGGGAAGAATATGCAGTGCCACACAATGAGATGCCATTAACGGTTGGGCTCAATGACAAATGAGGTGAGCTGGATTCATGGCCGAACAAAGACATAAATTCCCCTGCTGTGATCAGTGGGGGAAGGACAGTGAGGAAAACTGAGTTTCAAATGTGAAGTTCATGCTAACACACAGGTTTTGTTTTTAGGTAGTTCTGCAGATGCTCTGGGTGGAGCCAGGAGTTCAACAGATTTAACATGATAATTAAACAGATTTCATGTTTAGCGCAGGTTTGCAGGCCCGGAGCAAATGTACTCGAGAGGAGAATTGCTGAGGTTTTTTGAGAAATAATATGACTAACCTTTTTTTTTTTATTTCCTAGATGTGGTGAGGCGTTTTCAGTTTGTGTGACATATAAAATGTGTCATTTTATATGTCACATATGCCATATGTCAGGCAACCTTTGATTTAATTTAATTTAATTTAATTTATATAGTGCCAAATCACAACAACAGTTGCCTCAAGGCTCTTTATATTGTACAGTAGATCGTACAATAATAGATACAGAGAAAAAACCAACAATCATATGACCCCCTATGAACAAGCACTTTGGTGACAGTGGGAAGGAAAAACTCCCTTTTAATCAGAATCAGAATCAGAATCAGAATCAGAAAGGGTTTATTGCCAGATGTTGAGCAGGTTTACAACATTAGGAAATTGCTGCGGTGCTTCAGTGCAACATACTGTCATAAAAATATAAAAATAAGAATAAGAATTAAAGT
>NW_024586931.1:2833-3718 GCF_018398535.1 Haplochromis burtoni
TCTGTAGCAGTCCCTGTCTCCGCTTCTGAACGCCTTACTCTTTTCCAGCCACAGCTTTTTGAGTTTAGGAGTAAACCAGGGTTTGTCATTGTTATAACTCACCCTGGTACGTGATGGCACAATGCTGTCCTCACAGAAGTGGATATAGGAGGTGACAGTGTCCGTAAACTCGTCCAAGCTGTTAGAAGCATGGTGGGGAGTCCCAGATTTGGGTGTGGTCCCAGTCCCAGAAACCGTGGCTGATTGGGACCCACACCCAGTTTCACACCTTGGCTCAGGCGACTAGAGGATCACATGGACCCCCTTCCTTTTGTCCCTCTTTGGGGGGATACTCCCACTAGGTTTAAATCTGGGACTCTCAACCATTTGACCTTAGAACTGAAGAAGCTTCTCGGATGAGAGGTGAAACGTCTTCAAGCAACTTAAAGGAGTTCAGACGCTTTTCTTTGCAAGCTCCTTTGACTACATCATAATAAATGCTCCTTTTCTCATTGGGATTCTAACCAGGTCTATAATAAATGGATTTGCTGAGCTCAGCATTTTCTGCGTTGATGAAAGATAAACATGAAGCTGGATTTCTTGTTGAAAATGCAAAGGAGGAACAATTACTCAGGGGCAGGTAAGTGACGGAAGTGAGGAGTAAGGTAAGCGACCCATGTTGTAGGTGAAGTCAGACGCCGGAGATTTGGCGGAATAAAAAAAAAGCAAATGGTAGCATAGAGTTTAACAAAGGTTTTTCAAGCTTCAGTATTACCAAATATACTAATCGATTGTCATATAACTAACAACATCTGTTCTATCATCTCTAACACCCTGGAGGACAACGGGGAGAGTTTAGACGCTCTCCAAGATTACATCGACCGCTGTTTTCAAGATTTAGTAATG
>NW_024586932.1:0-1086 GCF_018398535.1 Haplochromis burtoni
CCGATTGTTTAAGAGCGAGGTCATATGAAGCTTTGATTTCAAGGAGTAACTGGCGATTATACACACGCAGAGCGAGAGCATTTTGGGATAGAATGGAGAAGGATAAGGCTAGCCAAAGCCAAAGCAAAGTTAGCAGGGTTAGCGGACGTGTAAATGTAAATACACAGTACAGTGCTGACACAGAGACAGAAAGGCAGAGAATTGATATTTCAGTGCAGATTACTTTTGTGCAAGTATGATGGCTTTGGGGAAGAAGCTATCCTGGAGTCTGTTTGTTCTGGCCCTTATGGATCTATAGTGCCTGCCAGAGGGCGTTAGGTTGAAAAGATGGTAACCGGGGTGGGTATGTTTCTGGCCCTACTAAGACAACGGGAGTTGTAGACGGCAGACAGGGGGGGCAGGGGGCAGTCGATGAGTTTTTGTGCTGCGTTTACCACCCTCTGCAGTCTCTTCCTGTCCCTGGCGTGCCACACTGTCATTGCATAGGTCAACAGGCTCTCAGTGGTGGATCTGTAGAAGGTCACCAGCAGCAGTTTAGTTGCACTTTCCTGAGCACCCTTAGGAAGTGTCTGGGCTTTCTTGACTAGGGCCGTGGTGTTAGCTGCCCAGGAGAGGTCTGCAGTGTGGACGCCAAGGAATTTGAAGGACTCCACTTGCTCTACACATTCTCCGTTGATGTGCAGTGGGGGCAGGGGCAGTTCTGTTCCTGAAGTCCAGGATGAGTTCTTTGGTCTTGGTGATGTTAAGTGCCAGGTTGTTTGATGCACACCATTCTCCTAGTCTCAGGACCTCATCTCTGTAAGCCACCTCATTTCCTCCTGTGATCAGCCCCATCACTGTTGTGTCATCAGCAAATTTGACAATGCTGTTCTCTGGGTGAGTGGGACTGCAGTCATATGTGTAGAGGGAGTAGAGTAGTGGGCTTAGTACACAGCCCTGGGGAGAGCTAGTGCTGAGAGTGTGAGGGGAAAAATAACATACAGTAAAAACATCGAAACTACAATATTTTCTTTAGATGCAGAAAAAGCATTTGACAGAGTTAACTGGAAATTTCTATTTGCAACTTTACACAAATTTGGTTTTGGA
>NW_024586932.1:2677-3718 GCF_018398535.1 Haplochromis burtoni
ATCAAAGTGTCTGAAATGTAAAATTCCAACCTCCCCTTTAGTGTGCTTGTTGGGCAAATTGGATGATGTCACTACAGAAACTAATACAGTCCACATGTTTTTTTTGTGGAGGTTGGGACGGGCTTAGGGCGTCTGGAGAATCCCTAGGGACATTATCCCTGGAGGGCTTAACCCGGGGGTCTGATGTGATGAGCAGTGTTAGTTTTCCGCCACACATAGCGTTTTGCATTTTGGCCAAAAAGTTCCATTTTGGTCTCATCTGACCAGAGCACCTTCCTCCACATATTTGCTGTGTCCCCCACATGGCTTGCGGCAAACTGCAAACGGGACTTCTTTTGGTTTTCTGTTAACAATGGCTTTCTTCTTGCCACTCTTCCATAAAGGCCAACTTTGTGCAGTGCACGACTAATAGTTGTCCTATGGACAGTTTCCCCCACCTGAGCTGTAGATGGCTGCAGCTCGTCCAGAGTCACCATGGGCCTCTTGGCTGCATTTCTGATCAGCGCTCTCCTTGTTCGGCCTGTGAGTTTAGGTGGACGGCCTAGTGGAATTCCAATAAAACTGATTCATGTTTGTGGCTGTAATGTGAGAAAGTTCAAGGGGCCTGAATACTTTTTCAAGCCACTGTATACGCTAGATCCTGTGGTGTCGTAAATGAGAAACATGGGTAGGACATGATGGAAACATTGAGCTATTGTAACTAACACCTATCAAACATTATTGCATCCCACTCCCACATAACCCATTCCTGTTGTTTAAAACTACTGACCAGTGGCGGTCCTAGCCTGTTTGGCGCCCTGGGCGAACACTCCCTCTGGCGTCCCCTCTGGCGGAATTATAAAGTGGAATTGTAAAGCGCTTCGAGGGTCTCAAAAAGCGCTATAGGGCTTTGGAGCATGATGTCACGGGGTGGGCGTGGAAAGGATTTTGGCCCGATCCGCCATTTTGGGGGTCTAAACAAAGCGCAAGCGAAAAAGGAGCGAAGGCACACACGAAAGCCATGGTTCGTTCTTGCTGTGTGGTCGGCTGCAATGTTCGATC
>NW_024586933.1:0-1142 GCF_018398535.1 Haplochromis burtoni
TTTTGCAATTTATGTAGTTACTATGGACTTAATGCATACATATTATTAAAATTTGGGCTATAACAGTTGTATTGATGTATAGCAACTTGAAATGCTCCCAAAAATGGCACTACAGCATGTAAAAATATAAAGTAAACTCTTGCAGACTTTTCTATGGTAGGTCTTAAACGGTTAAGCCCTGCCCCTTCTTCTTGTTTTTCACTGAAGGGCGGTGTGCACGATTCATGTCAATAAAAGGCAATGGCAATGCAATAAAATGCAATGACTAAGGTCAGAAAATCTGAAAGCTGTCATGAGCTCATTTTTACGAAGTAATTTGCTCTTGTTCATTTTGCTGTATTCCTACTTTTCTTATGCTATGTCCTCTTCTGTGTTTCCCTCCTCATGTCAGCTACAGGGGCAATTTCATCTAAACATAATGCACAAGAGTGGAGATGTCATCCTGGGTGGATTGTTTCCAGTCCACTTTTTCTCAAGTGTTCCTGACCTGTCTTTTGCCTCAGAGCCACAACAGCCTTCTTGCCATGGGTAAGTATGATAGGGTGAAATAGGGAAGTAAAACAAGGTAAATATGACAGGGAAACAACAAAAAGAGAGAGAACAGGGACAAACCTAATGCTAATTTAAATATAAATGTTTTGTCTAAAGTAACTATACTTTGTTTTCTTCGCTGACGCTCAGAATAATGTATACTGACTGAAGCTTGTTCTTGATTATTTTTTCATTAAAATATCCCTATAATTGTTGTTATTTAGTTTCCTTAATTGTTTGTATGAGTATCTTTGTAACATGTTTTCTAATGATGTATTTTTCGAATCAAAATGTTTTTTTATTAGTTTCTATGTTCAGGGGTTTAGGCAAGCACAAACCATGGCTTTTGCTGTTGATGAGATCAACAACAACTCCAACTTGCTGCCTAATGTGACTGTGGGATACACTCTTTATGACAACTGTGCTGAACTTAGAATTGGATTCCGTGGAGCGTTGTCATTAGCCAGTGGTCAAGAGGAACAAATTATATTACATAATACATGTGTTGGAAAACCTCCAGTCCTAGCGATCGTGGGTGAAACTTCCTCTACACGTTCTATTGCTATCTCCAGCGTCTTAGGTTTGTACAGAGTACCCATGGTAAGTTTTCA
>NW_024586933.1:2600-3715 GCF_018398535.1 Haplochromis burtoni
AAGTGCTAGATTTAATTTGCCTGTACTTTGAAATCTATTTCTTATATATTACTTTTATAATTTATTAATTTATAATTTTTAACAGCTTCTTTATTACTTGGAAAGGGTAAATTTCTCCACTCCATTTGGTGATCAAGTGTCATTTGATGAAAATGGTGATGTGGTGCCAATTTATGATGTTATGAACTGGTTGTGGCTCCCTGATGGAAGCACTAAAGTTCAGAATGTGGGTGAGGTTAAAAGGTCAACTTTCAAAGATGAAGAAATCATACTTGATGAAGACAAAATCTTCTGGAACTTTCAATCAAAAAAGGTCATAAATGGCTTTTCAGACTTTACCTTTTGTCACATGTACAGTGAATTTCATTCTAGTAAGTAATATTTAAGTTTGTCCAACAGCCAGTTCGATCAGTATGTAGTGAGAGCTGTCCTCCTGGTACCCACATGGTGAGAAAGAAGGGGGAACCTAAATGTTGTTTTGACTGCATCCCTTGTTCTGAGGGAAAAGTCACTAATAAGAGCAGTAAGTGTTTATCTTTCAACATGCCATATTTAATTTAATTCATATTAACTATAATATGCATTTTACCATCCTCCCCTTTCTTCATCTTTTTCCTATTTATCAGACTCCTTGGAGTGCACCAGTTGTCCAGAGGATTTTTGGTCAAACCCCCAGAGTGACCAATGTGTGCCAAAGAAGACCGAGTTCCTCTCTTACCTTGAGCCTCTGGGTATTTGTTTGACAGCAGCCTCATTACTGGGCACATTTATATGTACTGTTGTTCTAGGGATCTTTATCTACCATCGCAGAACACCCATAGTACGTGCCAGCAATTCAGAACTTAGTTTCCAGCTTTTGCTGTCACTCAAGTTATGTTTCCTTTGTTCACTGCTGTTTATTGGACGACCCAGGATGTGGACATGCCAACTCAGACATGCAGCATTTGGCATCAGCTTTGTGCTGTGTGTCTCATGCATCCTGGTAAAAACCATGGTTGTTCTGGCTGTGTTCAAAGCCTCCAAGCCAGGAGGGGGAACCAGTCTGAAGTGGTTTGGTGTTACGCAGCAGAGAGGAACAGTTCTGTGCCTCACATCTATTCAAGCAGTCATCTGCA
>NW_024586934.1:0-1522 GCF_018398535.1 Haplochromis burtoni
ATTCTGTCTCTCACAGTTGAAGTGTACCTCTGGTGCAAATTACTGACCTCTGTCATCATTTTAAGTGGGGGAACTTGCACAATTGGTGGCTGACTAAATACTTTTTTGCCCCACTGTAAATAGGGTAGAAACACACGGTTTGTTTGTTTTTCTGGAGTAGTTCAAAGTCAAGACTTGACTATGTCAGGTCATGATTATACACTTAGTAAACATATATTTTGTGTTGTCTTTTTCATGCATCAGTCTTTATTGTACACCATATAGTATAGTATAGCCTGTGCTCTGTTTTGTTTAATAGTTTATGTTATTAGTAGATTTAGTTTTTGTTTTTGAGTTGATGGATCTACATGCAGACTTTTTTGTATTTGTTTCCAGCAAAAGAAATTCTGACAGACCAGAATCTGAATATACAGACAAACTCCAACATTACACCAGCGGTCACAGTATGTACCTTTTATAGAAAGTTGCTGACATTAAGACTGATAGCCATTAGTGCTATATTTTATGAAATTAATGTTTTTTCAAGATTGGATGTGGCAAAAAATGACAGAAAGAAATCAAATTTCCCTGTGTCTTCACGATTCTGTTTTTGCGTATATATCTGTTGCTGTTTCTTCTATTTTTCTGTTGAAGTGTCACCGGGAATGAAGATCTACATTGACCCCTTCACATATGAAGATCCCAATGAAGCGGTTAGAGAGTTTGCTAAGGAAATTGACATTTCCTGTGTAAAGATTGAACAAGTGATTGGAGCAGGTAAAACAAAGAGATATTAGGTGTAAGTAAAGACAGGCAGTGATTGGTGAGGTTTATGATACTTAGTACGTCAGAATGTCGACTGTCTTGACCTTTATTATTATATTAATTGTCTATTCAAAGAAGGTAATATTAAAGGTTTCTTTATCAAAGGTTAGATTAAGAAGTCACTGTACTGTTGTGACAGTGCTTGGAACTAAAATCAACTTAAACATAGCTTTTCTGCCTAATTGTTCTCTATCATGTCTGCCTAGATTACAGCAGTTTACAAAAACTTTGATAGTTACAGAAGATGATACAAAATGAATATATTATAATACATTACATGTCATTTACCTACTGTAAACCTGATAGGAGAGTTTGGAGAAGTGTGCAGTGGAAACCTCCGACAGCCTGGGAAAAGGGAGATATTGGTGGCCATCAAGACTTTAAAGGCAGGGTACACTGAACGCCAGAGGAGGGACTTTTTGAGTGAAGCATCTATCATGGGTCAGTTTGATCATCCCAACATCATCCATCTGGAGGGAGTGGTTACCAAGAGCAGCCCTGTAATGATCATCACTGAATTCATGGAGAATGGATCCCTTGACTCATTTCTCAGGGTAAAAGAGACACTGTACAATTCAATACAAGTATAGTAGTACGCACGTGTGTGTGTGTGTGTGTGTGTGTGTGTGTGTGTGTCATTACTGTACTAAAAAAAGAAGGAAACAGGGAAAACAAGTAACAATAATATGCAAATGAGGGTGGTTACTCGTTATATCTG
>NW_024586934.1:2753-3711 GCF_018398535.1 Haplochromis burtoni
AATATGAAACAGGAAAGTACCGCCGTGTAATCCATTTATTTCAACAAAGTGACTGTATTCTAAATACCTCCTTTTTGAACGGTAACTGTAATGGAATACATATTTTGTATTTTAAATACATAACGGCGGTACATGTATTCCGTTACTCCCCAACAATGCCTAAGGTCAGCAGCACCCCACTCGCACTCTACACAATGTGAATACAGTACCCGCCTGAGTCATCTGACGGTCACTTCAGCTTCAAGGTAGACAGAAAGTCTTGTTCCATGGCCTCACAAACTCTTCCCACACCTGAATATTTGCTTCGTTTTTTCCTACCAGTGCTCATCAGTTGCCTCTGAAGTCCCACAGGCTAACCTTCTACAACTTGATGGCTCCCTTCATCTCCAATGCCCGCTTTCTGGTTTGAGGATTACAACCCTGACAGGCACCAACCACCTTGTTTCACACAGCTCCTTGCAGCAACCTTAGCAACACGCGTGCAGAATATGGTTCATTTGGACTCAATGTCAAGTTCTGCTGGAGGTGGGAGTTGAAGATCTGCTGTACCAGGGTCTCTGCCAGGCATTCCCAGCATTCCCATTCCGTCCACAACATGTTTGGGTGTACTAGGTCCAGAATCCTCTCCCCCACTGCCTGATCCAGCTCACTACCAGGTCGTGATGAGATGGCAGCTCAGCTCCCGTCTATTAGCCAATTATCCAGAACATATATCTCTGGCCTAGGGTGTCTTGGTGCCACGTGCACCTATGGACATCCTTATGTTTAAACATGGTCTACGTTATGGACAAACTGTGATTTGCACAGAAGTCCAAACACGAAACACCACTTAAGTCCAAATCAGAGAGGTCGTTGTTCTTGATCAGCTCCCTCCAGTTCTCTAGTTCAGTAGGACAACAGAATCACCAAATGGAGCACCCTCAATCATCCCAGTCAGTGACTGTAAGAAGGTTGGGTT
>NW_024586935.1:0-3709 GCF_018398535.1 Haplochromis burtoni
GAGTTACTTTTGATAGAAGTAACTAGTAATGTAACTAAGTTACTAATTTAAAGTAACTTACCCAACACTGCTGACAGAGAAGTGATTGAAATTGAGCTTAAGAGTTACTTGCAGGCACTGGATGTTGACGGAGAAGCTAATCCACTGGATTGGTGGAGGCTGCACCAGGCTAATTTTCCCAGGGTGGCAAGCCTAGCCACGAAATACTTCTGCATTCCTGCCACAAGTGCCCCCTCAGAAAGGGCATTCAGCACCAGTGGCACCATAGTAACATGCCACCGATCTGCACTAAAGCCAGAGACGGTTGACAAACTTGTGTTCCTGGCGAACAACCTCTAATGTGCAAGAAAGTTAGTTTATGGTCCTGCATGCAAGAACCATAAATACTGATGTTGTGTTGTATATCCAATACATATTGTAAGTTTGAAATTTGTTGTTCTATATTTAACAGAAAAGAAACCTGTTAAACTTGAAGGGTATTCAGTTCAGATATGTGCATCTTTGTTTTTAGGGCAATATAAATATGTGATCAGGACAGCAGGGAGAAATTTAATGTTTATTTATTAACATTTTGCACTATTTAGAATTTTGTGTTTTACTGATATTTTACTTCCATTTATTATTCAAAAATGTTTGCACATTTGTTGTCATTTTTATTTGTTATTTAAGAATTTTGTATTACGTTGTTTGGAAAAAGTTGAAAAGTTTTGTAATTTATAAATTTTTTTATAAAAGTTTTGACAATAAATGTTCTTTAAAATGGCATTCTGTACTTTTTTGAAATGCGTGTATTATTTGGGAATGTATCTGGCATGCGAGTCGGTTTTAATATATCGCGATATATATTGTTACCGCACGTGCTTCAAATTATATCGCGATATAAATTTTAGGCCATATCACCCAGCCCTATTCAGAAACCACGAAAATCAAGGTGAAATTGCTGAAATTTCATTGCAGCAACTCAAAATAGTACTCAGTAGTGTGTTTGGCCCTCATGTGTACACATGCCTAAGAACATCAGGGCATCACTGGACTTCTCGACAGTCAGAGGTCCAACCTGATGGCGTCAAATGGACCAAAACATAATGTATCAGAGGAGTTCTATTGGCTTTAGGGTCAGGCGAGTGTAGGGCCAGTCAATGGCATCAATTCCTTCATCCTCCAGAACTGAGGATGCGTGGAGTTCACCCTGTATTTTGGTACCTAAACCAGATAACACCCCACGTTTCTGTACCGATTTCAGAAAGGTTAATGCAGTCACAAAACCTGATTCTTTTCCTCTCCCCAGAATGGTGGACTGCATTGATCATGTCGGCTCAGCTACATACGTCACTAAAGTAGACCTGTCAAAAGGGTATTGGCAAGTCCCGTTAACCCCCAGAGCTTCTGAAGTCTCCACATTTGAATAACAAACGCGGAGACTTCAGAAGCTCTGGGGGTTCAGCTGTTATTCATCTCCGTTTTTATGTTGTGGCTACATGAGGCCAGGCATTGTTGTGGACCAGGAGAAACCCAGAACCCACTGTGCCAGTCTGACAGTGGGTCCAAAGATTTAATCCCAATACTTAATGACAGTCATTGTGCTGTAGCCTGTAGAGGTCTCTGCATCCGGCCATGGATATGCCTCCCCAGACCAGCACTGACCCACCACCAAACCAGTCATGCTGAACAATGTTATGGCAGTATAACATTCTCCAAGGCTTCTGCAGACCCTTTCATGTCTGTCACATGTTCTCAAAGTGAATCTGCTGTCATCTATGAAAAGTACAGGGCACCAGGGGTGGACCTGCCAATTTTAGTACCCTATGATACTGTTGGGCTCCATGGTGTCAGGCAGTGAGTACAGGGGGCAATAGAGGATGTTGGCCCTCAGGTCACCAAGAAGTCTGATTTTCTGATTGTTTGGTCAGAGACATTTACAGCAGTGGCCTGCTGGAGGTCTTTTTTTTTTTTTTTTTTTTTTAGCTCTGGCAGTGTTCCTGTTCCTCCTTTCACAAAGGATCAGATACTAGTCCTGCTCATGGGCTAAGGGCCTCCACTTCTACAGCCCTGTCCAGCTCTGTCCTAGAGTAACTGTCTCGTGGAATCTCCTCCATGCTTTTGAGGCTGTGCTGGGAGACACAGCAAACCTTCTGGCAATGGCACATATTGATGTGCCATCCTGGTGGAGTTGGGCTACCTCTGTTGGGTCCAGATATTACCTTAAGTTACCAGCAGAGACTCTAACCTTAGCCAAATGCAAAATTGTGAACTGGCAACCCCAGAAAGAAAATTGTCAATATCCTCCACCTGCAAAATCATTCCTGTTTCCGGGGTTATCTCATTGTTGCTCCTCTAGTGACCCTGTTGCTGATTTCATTAACACCAAGCAGAAACTGATTTAACAACCCCTTACACTATTTACCTGACTAGATCAATAGCACAGGAGTTTAATTGACTTGATCCTATACTCTGATTAAAAAGAGTTCCTGTAATTTATTTGAGCAGACTATATGAAGTACAGTGAAGGAGAGAGAACAGAAGAAGAAAAAGAATAAGTAAGAGAAAAGGAAAATGCAAAGATGAGGTAGGAGGCATGAGAAAAAAAATGTATTGATTTTAGAGAAAACACAGTAAATATAATGAAAGCTTCATATACTTTTCTAAACGCAAAAGAAAATTGTGATAATACAGTGCTCCAAACTGTCATTCCAAAGTGCTTTTCAGTGATTGAAGTGGCCACTGTAAAGGAAATGAACAAAGAACCCCCTGATGACCCTTTACCTGGTCCCTTGTCCCTCTTTGGGGGGATACTCCCACAGGGTTTAAATCTGGGACTCTCCACCATTTGACCCTAGAACTGAAGAAGCTTCTCGGATGAGAGGTGAAACGTCTTCAAGCAACTTAAAGAAGTCCAGACGCTTTTCTTTTCAAGCTCGTTAGACTACGATGACCTTGATGACTGAGAACCTTCATAGATAACCAGTGCTCTAGAAGGACAGTCTCCCCTTTAAGCCTTGATTGTTGTATCAGAGTGGCAGAAACCACACAGTGGTTCAATAGATTATACTGTTGCCTCACAGGCTACGCTGGGAGCTATGGTTTCTCCCACCACCAAAAATATGATAGGTTAATTATCCTTCAAAGCGTCCTTGACCAAGGCAAAGGCTTAGAACTAGAGTTGGTTCCCAGGTGCCATGCCAGGCTGTCCACCCCTCATAATACTTAGGATAGGTAAAGTGCAAAAAATAGATTTTTTTTTAGGGAATTAATAAAGTTTTAACTTCTACCTTCAAGAAAAATCTGAATATCTGAGAAACTTGAGTTATTATTGCTATTGAGGTTTTCAGCTACTACAGGTTATAACTTCAGAGATATTCTATGATCATTTCATGCTATCAGGGATTTTTCAGTGTTTTCCAGGAAAAAAAGGAATAAATGTAAAAAAAACCAAAAATGTAAGAATCAGATCAAACCATCCCAGCATTTACTTAATATGCAAGTCTCAGACTGGGCACAAATACCTACAAGGGCAACATAACTAATGGTAAAGCCTGTTATGTTTAGCGTGTCATGGTGTTCCAAAAAGCAACTGCAAGTGAAAAATTCCAGGTGCACTCTCTAATAATATAATTTATAGGCTATAAAATAGAGCTGGGCGATAGAACGATAACGATATGTATCGCGATATAACTTTTACTCGATAGAGAAATTAAGCTATCGCGATAGA
>NW_024586936.1:0-3709 GCF_018398535.1 Haplochromis burtoni
TGTCACAGGAGATCTCCTCCCAGATTCAGATAGAGGTGATGAGTGATCTCCTGAACAGTGTGTGTATTGGCAGCATTGGATATGTGATATGTAACATCCCAGATTCTTTCAATTTTAGGTCTAAAGAAATTAAGACCCAGTTAATGTCTCTGCACTGCCCACCCAGCTGGTCACATATGACCAGGCACTGTCCTCGGTCAAAAGGAATTCAGAGTCAGCTGCCCCACATGAGGTCTGAAAAAAGCTCTACGGCCTGAGGAACCACTCAGTACCACCCAGTCAGGGTACCAGTGGGTAGCAGGTCGGGGTCTGTATGTCCCTTCATGGATGTGTCTCCCCAAATCATCACCGCCCCACTGCCAAACTGGTGCAGGTGACATTTACTACAATTCTGTAACGGAAACTCTTTTTAAACTGCACAGATTACTGAGAGCCAAATATTCAGGCACACATACACAATTTGCAGTAGTTTACCCACAGTGTGTGGTTTGGTCTATGCTGTATTCTAAACAACAGGAAGAAGAGCGTTCACCAGCATGCTAGCATTTCCTGCATCTTTCACAATTTAGCCACAAAGGACAGTAGATAAAGTAATAACTGACTGTGCTCATGCTGTTTTCTCAAGCATGGTGTTCCATTAGTTCTGGAGAATGTGTTAAAGATCATACATGCAACACTTTCACGTCCTGCAGGTTTTTAATATTGTTTACTGAATGGATTTTACTCCAATATAACCAACAGTACACAAAAAGAAAAGGTTCTAAAGTCACAGTCATCTTTCTTACTGTTTTGTGCCCATGGCAGATAACTTGTCTCTACAGATATTCTAGACTTACAACCCCTCTTTGTCACAAAGCATGCAGACTGCAGTCATGTTATCTGTACTGTTGTTTGAAGCCTTTACAGAATTAAATAACACTCACAAAGTGTGTGTGACTCAATTTATTTGAAATTTCAGCGAATGGCTGCATGACATTGTCTCCATATAGGAAAATAGGCCTTACCCTATAAAATACATTCAGAAATCAAGTTGCATTACAATTAAACACTGTTACCTTTTTGCATTCTTTTTTAAACCAGTGTTATCAGTTGACTTAATCATTGCACTGTGGGGACCACGGTCTATGTCCACCTAGAACACCAGGGTAGGTAAAGCTTGTTAATTCACTGGTTAAGACTGAACTGAAGTGTCCAGTTTGAGTAAACAAATTAACATGTACAGGATCTCAAAGATAGTCCCAGGCAAACTGAATTACTGTACTGCAACTGTTGGATTATTTACCAGAATGATAACTGCTCTTTTTCCCAGCTAAAATAATAAAAATAGTAATTAAACTGTTTGTTTCAGACTGTTTTGACCTCTGAGTCTCAGACTGTGGAGGTCCAGCCTGATGAAGAGGTCACCCTGAGGTGCTCCAACATCTCCAGAGTTATAACTTACACATTGTGGTCCAGAATAGATGTTAACAGAAACAAGATCAGAGCACCACCTCTATGCACTGGTCTAGTGGTGATGGATTTCAAAACGGAAAATTTGACATGAGCGCCAACATCTCCTTTCTTAAGAGCTTTCTTAAGTTTTGTCCACTTTATTGATCGAGCAGAGCAATGTTCTAGTTTAATAATTGAGCTGGCATGTTTAATAATAACTGCTTTGACTGCTGTTCTTGTAGTGATGATTGTGGATCTCCTGGTGAAAATCTTCATCCTTCAAACAGATCAGGTCAACCAGACGAGTGACCGAACAATTGCAAATGTCTTTTTTCGCCAGAAAGTAAATGAACCACTGCCCTGACCCTACTGTGTTTTACTTGTCATCAAACAGCTCGTCATCGGATCCCTTCTCTGCATTCGTGACACTCAGTTTCACCAAGCCTCGGTTTTTCCCATGACTGAGTTTTGACGGCTTTGTTTGGCAGACTTACAGAGGGCAAAGTTTTGGATGATGGTGCATTCTGTGATTGTGCCATACTCGCTAAAGAGTGTCCTGAATTCTTCCTCATCTGCCTTTTGGGGCACATTTCCCACAAAAATATCTTCACCATTGTTAAATATCTGAATAAAAAACGTTTATAGACAAAAAGGAGAGAAAAAAATATGACACTTGGAAACAGGATTAACTTAAGTATTGATGAAAATAAATGAAAGCAACAGTCGTCCTGATGTCTTAGAACAGCAGCAGGATCGCATATTACTTTTTTATATTTGTCTTGTAAATTACTGCACTCTTGTGGCCACAAGCAGGTACTGCATCTGAAAGCTTTTCTGGGGAGGTAGTTGTGATCAGATGACAAAGATGGAGCTTGTGAAACAGAGGGGAGAGCAGCATTTTTGGACAGCTCTGGCTTTGATGGGTGACTAGTTATAGCTGTGAACCCAAATCTACAGCGTGGTAAATAGACTTTGAAAGCGTACAAGCGTCTTAAAACAGTCCGCTAGCAAACTAAGCTAAGCTAACACTCAACAGCGCTGCAGAGGTGAAAAGCGGCGGAAAAACACTGAGGTTAGGAACTATCCAGCTTTTAAAATGCGACCAATTGTAAATGCGACCAATTGTAAATATCGTGACAAGACGATATACATGCCCTGCTACTTTTAGCCGCCACAGCGATTTAAAACCCGTGGAGACGTTTCCTTTTACCGACTTCCGGTGCTTTTTTTGCCTGCCTGCCACGATACAAGCTAGATTCTATGACAAACACAGCGCCACCCTGTGTATAGGAGGGCGCATTGATCTACTGAAGGACTGGTTAATTTAAAGAAAAGTAAACCAGTACTTTAGACCTTTCAAGCCAATGATAACTAATAACTCTATGGTACATATAATCTACTTTCTATTCAATATGCCAGTCAGTTAAAAATTATAATACTGCACTATTTTCTGTCTGAACAGCCTTAAACAAACTTCCTGTATCATACCGTGGCCCTTAAGTAAGTGACTTCATAAGCTGTGGTATGAAATGGTTTGTACATGTTTGGTCATATCCACCTCTCCTTCGACATTTATTAACATTAGCTTTTCTCTGCTTGACTCATATCGTGGCAGAGGATTAGTTAATGTGTAACAGTTGAATATTGCAGAGTTCCTTCTTCCCGCTCTAGTTTTAGATACTGTGAAACAGATGCTGTGCCTTCATGTCAACTTTAAGGTTCATCCATGGACTCCAGGTGGAGATTTCACCAGTGTAGTGTGACATTCATACGCTCATCCACAGAGTGTGTGTTAGACTACTCACCAAGCTATGAGAATATACTGTGTCAATAGTAGCCATGCAGTCACAGAGTCCTCTCTTAAGTATTTCTTCACTAAACACGTTTTTTCAGGGAAATTCTATTTTCCTGACTTGTCTTACAGACACCTACCCTAAATTCTACACTGTTAACAAAATCAAATCAAATAAACTTTTTTTTTCTTTTCCAATAACGTGAACTTTACTTCATCCAGAACAGTCTTTGTGGTATTTGCAGATTTGCACTTGAAACCAGCAGAGCCAATGAGGAAACTTCCTTGAAACAAAGACAGCCGCTTGTAAAGAGCTGTATAGTCATAAAGACTCATTCATATTTTTCTCTGGCGGCGGCAGCACAGTTAGTTGAATCTTTTTACTGAGATACTTTGCATTTCTTGTTTTCCATTTTACCGGTTAAAAGCAGCGATCTTCTACAATTTGAAAACTAAGTCACATTCTTACCTAAGATTATGTTTTTG
>NW_024586937.1:0-503 GCF_018398535.1 Haplochromis burtoni
GCCAGAGCTGAGCACTGGATCTCAGAGAGTTCGTTCTCTGATCTATACTCTGACTTCAGGAAATCTTGGATCTCCTGAAATAATGAGAGGTCGTTCATCTCCATCAGACAATGGAAGATGTTGATGCTTCTGGAAGGAGAAATTTTATCTCTGTTTATCATCTTGAGGTTGTAGATGGCTCTCAGAATGGTTTCTGGACTGTTCTTTGTCTGACCCAGGAGACCCCCTAAGAGTCTCTGGTTGGACTCCAGAGAAAGGCCATGAAGGAAGCGAACAAACAGGTCGAGGTGGCCGTTTTCACTAAGGAGGGATTTCTTCATTACAAAAAACAGGAAATACTCCAGAGATGACACATTCCAGTATATCCCCAGGAAGTTCTTTAACATCTCAGTCTTCCTGTTGGCGAAACAGTGGAACATGTAGACTGCAGCCAGAAACTCCTGAATGCTCAGATGAACAAAGCAGTAGACTGGTTTCTGGAAGATCACACACTCTCTTTTGAA
>NW_024586937.1:1877-3706 GCF_018398535.1 Haplochromis burtoni
TTCTGGATCTTTCTCCACACTGGGGACAGGAGGAGTCTCCTGATGAAGCAGACTGGTCCCAGTATGAGCAGATGCACTGTCTGCAGAACCAGTGTCCACAGCAGATAGAAACTGGATCCTTCAGGACGTCCTGACACAAAGAACAGCAGGACAGCTGCTCCTCCTCGCAAACACCACTCCTCTTCCTCTCTCTGTGAACACATTTCTTCATCACTAAAATCATTCACTGACTGTTGCTAAAACCTATTCAAATGTAAAAGATTGCGCAGAAGTTCTGATGGTCACAGAGAAGAGTAAAAGTGGAGATACTTTTCTGTTTGAAGGCAACGTTCAGTCTGGAAACAAAGTGATGCTTCATTGATTTCATCAACACTAATGAGCTGCTTTCCCTTTTCTGTCTGTCTTACTAAACACTCGGTGATCTGCCTGCAGTTTGCTATGAAAACACACTTCCTGCACAGACTTTACAGTAAAAGCCTTCCATCAGAGGGCGCTGCTTATATTCTTCATGTTTTCCAGTCAGTGTGCAGATTAGCTTGGTTTAGCTCATTTTCATTACTTTACAGAAGTAACTGATTAGTTATAAAAACATATCCAAGGTTAGCAGGTTCCCCTCCAGTATAAACTCTAAGCAGCTAAAACATGAATGAATGTAAAAAGTGTCCCAGCTGTCAGTCAGACTGTACTCGGTGCCACAATACAGATGTGGTTTCTGACAGCTGCTCCAGCTGCAGGATCAAACACACACAAGTCCACACATGTTTGCCTTTGCTGCTTCTTCATTATTGAACAACACAACATGTAGTTCTTGTCTCAGCTGAGCATCAGTTATGCAGCCGTTAGCATTAGCATTGTTAGCATATGTGCAACAGAAACATGGTCAGAAACTGTTGAGAGGGGCCGACATGTGGAGAGAAGAAGATCGCTGTTCCCACTCTCAGTTATTACAATCAACTCACTGCTGACTCTGTCACAGTCAGGGGGTCATGCGATGGGCCAACCCTCTCCCACTCAGTCTGAGTGGAACCCACACTGCACACTGGTCCTAGTGTCAAATCAAACAACAATTACAAAGAAGGAGGAGAGGTAGGGAAGACTGAGGAAAGGAAGCAATCAAAGGGAACACTAACAGATCAGCTTCTGTACCATCTCTGGGTTCTCCTGGTGACTCTATGTCCACACTGACTCCAGTAGTTCCAGTATTTATTCATTTATTATTTCTGTGTCTGATTCTTCTGTTCTTTTCCCCCCAGCCTCATTTTGATCAGGACAAGTTTTCCTATGAGTTTAACTCTTCAGACATTTCTCTGTGTGCAGTAGCTGTGACATGAAGGCTCCCGGACGTCTACATAGAGTTTAAATATTTCACAATATCTCCTAAGTTCAGTCTCAGGAGTAAAGCTTAACCATAATCACGTTTACAGCTCTGGTCTCTGCTGATCAAACTACAACTCTTAGATTAGAACTACAGACTCTGAATGCTATTTTAGGAAACTTATTCTCACAGGACAACACGACAGATTGTTTCCATGTTTGTCCAAATGGTCTTTTCATGACTTCCAGCAGTAAATATACTTTTTAAATGAGTCATATCCAAGAAGAAAAAGAAAACCTGTTTCAGGTGATCATTCGTTGTAGTATTCTCCATCTATAAGATCAAAGAAATATGGGACGGTAAGTGACGGAAGTGACGGACAAGGTAAGCGACCCATGTTGTAGGTGACATCAGACGCCGGAGATTTTGGCGGAGAAAAAGCAAATGGTAGCGTAGAATTTAACAAAGGTTTTTCAAGCTTCAGTATTACCAAATATACTAATCAATTGTCATA
>NW_024586938.1:0-3704 GCF_018398535.1 Haplochromis burtoni
GGCAGTCCTGGCACTCCATATAAATATGCAACTGAGGCACTATTAATGTAATTTCTCATTTGCAGACTTTTACAAAATAGACATTTGAACAGTGGTTACAGCTGGATTCTTTGTTTATATCTGGCCAGTTTTCTAAAATGGTGGTTTTAATATGCAAATAAGGAGCCAGACTTTGAATGTGATGTCAAACAATAGTTCTTCAGGCTTTCTGAAGTTTTTCTTTGGACGTTGGCTGTTTTTTCAGTTACGTTTACTCATGTTCAGTCCAATCCTTGTACCGGACCATTTTCAGAGGATTGTTTTATTTCTGTTTGTTAAGCCACCTAATGCTGACCTGTGAATCATTCAAGCACCTAATTCATGAGGCATGAACCAGCCTTGTGCCCATACATAACAAACAACTTGGCAAAGAACGTTACTCGTTACTGCTGACCTGTGGTAAAAACACAATTTGTCCCAGTTTCTTTAGCTGAATCTGGGAAAAATGCGAATGACAGATTTTAATCTACCATGCAGTGCCATGACTGGGTCAGAAAAAGGAGTCAGGGAGGCGAAACAGTTAAATAAAACAGTTTGATTGAAGTAATTCAACTAAAAGAGACGGACAAACCGCTACCACCATTAAGAAACACAAACAAACTCATGCGTTGGTCAATAAAGCATAAAGTCAAAAGGAAAGAGCAGCTCACCCTGCTCTGGGCTTAAATATGCGCCGGAGATAGTGGGACACGCCCACACAGGCACCCTCAGAGGAGAGAGAGGAGGAGAGAGAGGAGGAGAGAGAGAGAGAGAGAGAGAGAGAGAGAGGCCCTGCTAGGGGCGTAACAGCCATCTAGAAAAAACCTGACTGACAACAGCTTCGCTTTTTCAAAAAAAAGAAAAAAAAAAAAAAAAAAAAAAAGAAAATATCTCCCTCTGCTGGTACAGCAGCTTACTGCAACTGAGACGGTCACCTTTCTTGTCGGCATTTTTTGAGCCAAACAGCTGCCACTCTGTGTGGGTTAAATATCAGTGCTCTTCTGTCATTTTCCATTATAGACTCTCATTTGTTTTTGGTACACCAAAAATGTCAGAAAGAGCACCTCCTGTTTCACTTTATTTACTTCAGAAACAGATCTGGGTCTGTGCAAGCAGATGTTCTCAAGATCTTTTAAAAACAATATGCAGCAAATCAACTAAATGATTAACAGGTCGAAACACCAGTAGACATTTAATTTTAAGTTAAGGTAGAGGTTCAGATGTGGTCCTCTGTGGTGATGCCAGTGGTGATGCATTTATCATCAGCCAGTCTCTGTTCAGCCTGGTGGGGCGAACTCTCTACCAAGAGAACACAGAGTTTATGAGTTTAGAAAGAGAGAGGAATTAATCATAAGCGTATTCATTTATCGGTGGATGATTCAGTGTTACCTTTGGCTCTTTGTCGAAATAAAGACACACAGAGGAGAGGGGAGATCAAATATGGGGAGAACACCACCAAGTGGAGGACCAGTCTGAAATTAGGATGACAGGAGGAGCAGCCAGGGGTTGGAGCTGTCATGGTGGACAGCAATGTGGAAGTGAGCAAAGCTGTTGTGCTGGATGAAGCTGTCATTGTAGGTCTTTCTGCAGAGAAAATCCTAGTTGTTAGTGTGAATGTGTGCATGAAATTAGAGGTCATGAAGTGTGACCCAAGTGTGATTCTTTGGCTGTGCTGGTTATTCTGATGTCACATTCACTGAGCTGCAGATCGATGCTTTAACACTTTCAAGCCTCCAAGTGGAAGCAGAGCAGCTTGAGTGACAAGTAGGATCGTCATCGAAGACACAAATATTCAAGATTCAAGATATGTATTGTTATATACACTGCAAAACACAAAGCTGAGCAATGAAATTCTTACTTTGAGAGTGCGAAGAGTGCGAACAAGAGTTTCCTTTGCACAACTAAATAAACAACTAACTAAATAAAGAATAAATGTAACTCTAAGTATAGAAAATAATAAACAACGTTAAATGAGTGTTGTGTACAAGGATAGGGTTTAGTTAAACAGTCAAAAATATTCAAACATGATCATAAATTAAATCCAAATCAAAGAGAGTTTACTTTGCAGTTAAACACAGAAGTGAAATGACCTTCACACAGTCAGAAATCTCAGTCACTGTGTAAAGATTTTGTTTGTTTGTCAGTTCTGGCAGTTTTTGAGTCAGCATAAAACTTTCATAATCACAGCTTTATAATGTGGTAAAAACATTAAAGCTTTTGCTTTCCTTTAGTTTGTGAGAACTGCCACTCAAATTAAATTATATGAACACTAACTCTGATAGCATTTTTTAAACTTTTTTTTTTACTTTAAATTAAGCTTCATGAACACAAGTGCACCGCACTTTTTGTTTTTTGATCAAATATTGCCCCACCACTGCATTTACAAAATTCTGAACATGCTATTGCAAAAGCAGCGAACCCCTTCCCACAATCTGCAGCAGTGTCAACAGCATCTGCAGTTTCATCATTAAACACTTGACTTTCATGAACTCATTATTTAAATAATGTTAGTAAGAAGCAAAACGTTTTAGAGGAATTGAAATAAGAACATGTTTAAGTCACCTGTAGATGCAACAATTAGAGACAAAGATAGGAGGATTATCAAAGACGCCATCTGTGACAAGTGGATGGAGACAGTGGAGCAGGAAAGGCAGCTGAAATCTGTTAGGAGTCAAAGAGGGAAGATGTGGTTAGGCCAGTTCTCAAACACCACAAGCAAGAGCATCATCACAACCAGTTTTCCACTTGCAACATAGTGCAACAAAAATACAACATAGTCAAAGTCAAAAGAAGGTGATAAATAGTAAGAAAAAAAACAAGACTTTATCTCAAAGTAACTGACATTTATTCACCTCAGCAGCTGAACTTTTGCACATTTCTTCTTGCTTCATACATATTCATACATACTTCATACATTCATATATACTAATACATCATACTAGTAATTTGGGCAGATGTACAGGTGAGCAGTACTACACAACAGACCGTAAGAATGCAGAACAAACCAGTATACAGTGCTTGCAAAAAAAGATCAAGAGTTCAAAGCAGCAGAATCTGAATCCTTTTTTAGCACCAATCAGAAGCAGTTTTTGTGATTTTTTCCCCCAGATTTTTTTATTTATTTTATTACGTTTATTTTCTGTTCAGTTCCAGAACTTGTAAATCTCAATTCTGATGCCAGCCTGCCTCAACAACCTCACCCCAAGTCATGGGCTAAGTTAAGTAAGTTATCCCCCTCATCCCTGCACCCCGCTTCCTTCACAGAAGGCGTGTCAGTAAGATTGAGAAGATCCTCAAAGTATTCCATCCACATGCCGACTAAACCCTCAGTTAGGATCAGCAGCACTGCATCTTCATCTTATACAACATGACAGCAGAGGCAGGAAACTGCTTCCCCTTCCTGAGTAACATTTTCCAGAATCACTTTGAGGTCGACCAAAAGTTCTGTTCCATGATCTCAACAAACTCAACAAGCCAACCAAGCTTGACGGTAATCCTTTTTCAACTTGATGACTGCCTTCTGTTCTGGTGTCCACCACCACAGAGACAGAAAACACTACACAAGTAAGTAATACTAGCTTCCACTCCATGTAAAAATGTCTGTGAAGGTTCTCAGTCATCCAGGTCATCGTAGTCAAAGGAGCTTGCAAAGAAAAGCGTCTGGACTTCTTTAAGTTGCTTGAAGA
>NW_024586939.1:0-3704 GCF_018398535.1 Haplochromis burtoni
ATACTGAAAGGAAATGGAGAAGAAACAGATTGTTGTCTTAAATCTCCAGCAAACACAAAGGACACTTTGAGAAGGGTACAGGGGCCAGTGGGAAGGTGAAGCCCAGAGGAGTATAATTGGGTTGAAATTGAAGCCTGAACTCATGATGGTGTTTAGAGATGTCCACCAGATCACAACAAAGAGATTAAAACCAGGCGATAAGGTCCATGTCAAGTACTCCTAACGACACCAACAGCTTGCAAAATCGCTGAGAAGCCTTTTGGATCCACCAGAGCCATTGCAAAAAGGTGGAAGTGAGTGACAGCACAACTTAAAGACACCACCACCCCGACTCTTTGGTGATCTACCGGTGGAGGAAGGGCTGATTGGGTATATCCCGCCTCTCCACTTCGCTGGTAGTCTACTCACCAGAGTGAATCGGTGTGTCTGGTCATCATGAAGATTATTCTGTTTACCACCTTGGCCCTGCTGCTTACAGCATGGACTCTGATGCACTTAAAGGATCAAGAAGCCAACTTGCATAGAAGGACATGGACATATGACAATTCACACCTGGTCGAAGTGACACAGGACCACATCCATCTCTGGATGAACAACGCCTGATACAGATATATATGTTCACACATGCTTACTACAACACAGCATGCTATATTATATGGCAGACCTATGAATATGACTCAAGTGACATGCGCAGCAAGCTTTGCCAATCTAGATTATCAATATTCAGGAATTGTCCTAAACCACAGCGACCCCCTGACTATTGGACTATCGTTTTGAGCTGTTTTTAAATGCATCGACCACCATCAACAAAGGGCAAAATCAGGAAATTGATGCCATAAGAATGACTGTTATGCAACACAGAGTCGCCCTGGACATGATCCTGGCAGGAAAGGGTGGACTGTGTGTTTTGTTCAGTACAACTTGTTGCACATATATTCCAGACAATGTGCATTCTGATAATATGACAAATGCTCTACAATTACTTAGAAATGTTCAACAGGCACAGGTAACCGATTGAGCGGCTCATGGAGGACATTGGTGTTTAAGGTTTTGATGTTTATTGGCCTAATACTTATCATGTTTTGTATCTTTACTAAATGTATTATTCCCTGTGTAAGAGGAATGGTATCAAGAATGATATCCTAATCTCTTGTTGCATATGTCACTGTGCCAGATGAGGAAGAAGGAGAAGACGATGAGTATGAAGCTAATGTGATGAATGATTATGTTTGAATGATACACATTTTAAGACGACCAGACCGAAAGCACTCACAATGTAGGGTCTGTGTCTGAAACACATTGATGTATTTTCTTTAATTTCAGCTACAAACAGGAGGGAATGATGAAAGATTTTTTAATTTTGTAAATTATGTTTAGTTGTAGCTTCATTAAAGAAGAGGAGTTTGTGAATTGGAGCCAACACAGAGAGAGAGAGATTGAAGCCATATGTTTAGAGGAATGTGGTGACATCCGGTTTTAAACAGACAGACTGGCGCTCCCCCTCTCTCTCTCTTCCCTTTTATGGAATGTCTGCATTTCTATACATACTACCTCCTTTGTTTCAGCTACTGACAAGCTAACGGTCTCTTTTTCCTTTTATGGAAATGTTTTTGCCACTCCTACTTCCTTGAAAACTTGTATAAATAAAGCAAGTTCTGGATGCCCTGGGCGGTCTTCCCTCTCACTCACATTTGTCCTGCACACATCTAGTGCGGGATGGATGGGGCCATGAGGGGGGGTCGTCCATGTGTGCACATGTATTAAGATATCTTGAGTCTGAGTTCCTTTGCCTTCTACAATTTCTCTTCACATTTTCTTGGTCCTCCGAGCCGGAGAGAAAGCATCGGCTGCTGTGTTCTGGCGTCGTGGAGATCTTTTCACTGAAGTCTGTCGACAGCCTCCTCTGGGTAGGAGTCAAAGTCCAGAGACGTTAAATTCGGGTTCTGGCCAGTGTTTTAATCGAGTGATCCGCGGCGCTGGGATCCAGTGGCTGACTTTCAACATAACCAGAGAGTTTTGGGAAGGTAAAGAAACCACTCACTTACACTCGCGTAAAACGAACCTAGGTCTTTTATGTAATTAGTCTAATCCACTGCACGGATTTTCAAAATAAAAGCCTTCGTATTGACCCGCCGAAAGGGTCCACGTGTTAAAATAAAAGCTTTAGGAGTAATTCACCGAATGGATTGAATGAGTTTGATCCACTGCACGGATCTGTAAAAATAAAAGCTTAAGACTGACCCGCTGAAAGGGTTCACGTGTAAAAATAAGAGGACTAATACGCCGAAAGGATTTTCAAAATAAAAGCGTAAGGACTAATCCGCCGAAAGGATTTTCGAAATAAAGGCTTAAGGATTAAATTGGGAATTTTTTAGGACTGACCTGCCGAAAAGGTCTGCGCGACTGTGTAAAATGTCTGTATAAATGTTTGTGTTTTCTGTGTGTTGAGAGTGAATTGATTTGAACAGCACAGTACGCTGCTGAATCACTCTCATTGTTATTGTCATTTTATTTCCTGTCAGTAGCTGAAGTACTGGTGACAAAAGAGAACGGTTGAGTTTCATCTCATAAAATTGACACCGCTCCAGAATAGCTGGAGTTGAAGGGCGTAGTCAATAACCACTCTTAAGTCTAATACCAGAGAAGGCTCTGCAGTTTTGTTTTAATGGGTAATCAGCCCACTAAGTTTACTGTTGACGAACAGTATTTAGAAGAAAAAAATGTAGCCCATCTGCATTATTACTGAAAGTAGGAGAAACAAAAGATTTAAAGAAAAAAGAAAAATGAAAAAGGCAGAGGTAGCCAACCCCCACCCCTGCTGCTGTGAAGCCAACCCCCACTTCCGCTGCTGCGACCCCCCTTAAACTATCCTGTGATCTGTTTAGACCTCAGTCTGGTCTTTATGCAGAGGCACAACGTGATAATAACCCAAATATATTCGTGTTCTGGCCGTGGTCACGAAAAGATAGGCAAAATTGGCAAAGTAAAACAAAAAGAAAATGAAACAGCGTACGATTTTTTTAGATCGCCTGCGTTCGGTTTTAGGCAACATTCAGGAATGGATTATAATGAAGGTATAATGAATGCATTCCTGAATGGCCTGCTATCCGCAGTGAAATCCCACGTTGGAAAAAACGTTAGGTCACAATGAATGACCAATAGCCGACGCATTGCAAAATGCCGAGCACGCGCTCCGTGTAATATAAATAAAAACTGCAAGCACAGGTACTTTCCCATTAGATCCAGAAACAGAGTTTATCGCATTTTTAGGAGGATTTAGAAAGTAACAGACAGGAGGAATTTAGAGGAAAGGGCCAGAGATATGTAGGACAGATAGACTTACGCGAAAGAAGTGAAGAAAGAGATAATATGTGCTGGAATGGTGGCAAGGAAGGGCATTTCGCCAGAGATTGCAGACATAAAAACAGACAAACGGCAATATTTAAATGAATGAATAAATGAGAAAAAGCCAAATAAAAATGACAAAAGTGACGCAGAAGTATTTAATGTCTATCAATTAGTTTCTGAAGTAAATGGCAAACCAGTGCGGATGTTACGTAATACAGGAGTATGTAAAACCGTTTCGAACAAAAAACCATAGGAAGTACAATTCTCAGAAGATACTTTAATAGTAAAATCAGCATCAGGTCACACTACAGTGCAGTGACTGACAAAACCCTTATTAAGTGAAAACTAGAGATCAA
>NW_024586940.1:0-1062 GCF_018398535.1 Haplochromis burtoni
GTGTGGGGGTGGGGTTAACCGAGAGAGAGAGACATGATTTCATTTCAGGGCGAGTGAGCACGGCTGAAGAATGAGAATGAGGGCGTGAGTGAGGGAGGCATCTGAGCGTGTGCAGATCAGTCGGTGAGCAGACGGAGGAGAAGTCAGACGGAGCAGAGCGGGAATCAAACTGACAACCTGCAAGGGACAAACCAACGAGCCAACAGGAAGAGCAACAGGTCTGCATTTCTTCCTCTACCCTTATTTCTTTACATTTGATCTGACAGGGACAGACTTCAGACCAGATTTCTATTATTCAGCAGCAAATTTAATATCTCAGTAAATTCATTCCAGGGTTAGACGGGTATCCTCACGCTGTAATGAAGTGCCACAGAGTCAAAATACTCCACATCTAAAGCTAATGTACTGTAAGTCTGCTGGGTAAAGATGCTGTGAGAGTAAAGTGTCTGTGTGGGATAGAAGAGAGCATAAAAACACTTCATATTTAATGCGCTGTTACATGTAATTAATGTTTCATTAGTGCCAGAACGAACAGCCTGAAGTGAAAGCAAAAATACAGTCAGTACAGGTATACTGTTTGCAGCTCACAGAAAGACAGTTTCTCAGTATTTACTGAAAGACATAAACCCAACAGAAAACACAGAGAGAAGAGTAAAGAGCTGCAAGGAAATACAGTAGAAAAGGATAAGGAACACAACGATAGCACGGAGGAGAAAAGCTCATAGCTGCTGAGGTGTTACTGAAGTTTTGGGTGAAGTGACTTTCGTAGATTCTCTGTGGCGTTCAGGGTGACCAGAAAACTGTTTCCTTTAGCTTTGCTGCTGCGGACACCTGCTAAACTCTGCTGGAAAAAGAAATCAGCATCTCCATAAAGCTTGTGAGCAGGTAGAATGATGAAGTGCTCCTCATTTTCCATACCAACTTCAAATCAACCGTGGCAGAGCGACCACCACCAATCCCAGCAGATCATCACAAAGTAGGAAGCTCACACAGCTTGGATGAGCTGCACTCTTTCTTAACATAACCCAGAGAAAGCTGAGCAGCATCAATCCTGCTTCCAGA
>NW_024586940.1:2794-3698 GCF_018398535.1 Haplochromis burtoni
GGAGTGTTCAGGGGTTAGGAGGTCAATGTCTTCTCTGATTGGAAATTCCCCCCCTCCCCCCAGGTGTGTTCCTCTGTGATTGTCACACTCATGATCAATAATTCAAAATCACAACAACAGTCACCTCAAGGCGCTTTATATTGTAAGGTAGACCCTACAATAATAGATACAGAGAAAAAGTCAACAATCATATGACCCCCTATGTGACAGTGGGAAGGAAAAACTCCCTTTTAACAGGAAGAAACTTGCAGCAGAACCAGGCTCAGGGAGGGGCGGGGCCATCTGCCATGGTCTTATGGGTTCTTGAGGACACTATGCATAGTCAGGTGATTCTGGGAGACACGTTAAGCAGGTAGTGATGCCTAAGGACAGGCAGAGTTCAAATGTGTGTTTGATAGGGTTTGAGCTGTGAAGCAGTTGGGACCCCACAGCAGCAGTTAAACAGGTACAGATGCACAGTCAGGTCAGGCTGCTGTGAACGAGCTCTCAGCTGGGAGGACACGTTTGTTCCAGTAAAACGTTACTGTGAGACTAAATGTAGACGGCACTGACACAAACAGAGTCCCCCGACCTGTCTCTGCAAGGCTGGGCTGGTTTGCTCATCTTCAGATAATTCACGTCACGTGACTGAAGCTCCTTAGAAGGAGGCGACCCGTGTCCTCTGTGTGTCCTTCAGACGTTTCCTCATTTATTCCACCCAGAATCTCAAACGTTAACTGTGCCGTCTGTGTCATCCCGACAGGCTATTAGTCGGAGCCCCCAGAGAGAAGGCGGAGCCAAATGTTCCAGCCAATCACACAGGAGGAGTGTACACCTGTCCAATCAGTGCCAACCAGTCAGACTGCAGGAGGATGAAGCTCATAGATCCAAGTGAGTCACACGTGTCCTTAGCCTTATTGGCTGG
>NW_024586941.1:0-1094 GCF_018398535.1 Haplochromis burtoni
CCGATTCACTTTGGTGAGTGACTCATTAAAACTCGATTCAGTAAAAAGAATCAAATTTACCATCACTAGAACCAGTAGTCCATGTCCGTTGCTATAACAGTAGTTCATGTTTAGAATAAAAGATCCCAGCTCACTGACTTAATAGGGGCAATAGTGTGCCTAAAATGTTACGTAGTCTTGCTGATCGATCTTTTACTTTGTGGTAATCTTAGATGAGTAGCTTTATGGACAAAAACCACCAGGTCATTCAGTGTTCCCTTAGTGCTAATGTGTAAGAGATGTTGGTGTACTATAACTGAAGTAATGTTGTTAAGTCCTTAAAGTCATATTATTTTATTGTCATGAATCTATTTTTATCTTTGTATGATACCTGATATATATGGAATATGGCTTAAGTAAACTAAAGCCTAAAATACTTAAGTAATTTAACATTATATAATTCACATATAAAACTAAGAATTGTAATTTTAAATGGTTTAAAAACATGTAGAATAGCATATGTAGGCAAGCATATTTCTCCTTTTTTTAATTTTTTTTTATTAAGAAGCAAAGACAAGAAGGGGGGAAAAAGAAATAGGGCAGGGTTTGGTGGTTGAATCATCTGTCCCCACCAATGCCAAAACCTAATCTATGCCCTTGGATTGCAGAAAGTACTCTCTCTGTTCGTGTATTTAAGGGCTACAGCAGATGCAGCTGTTTTGGTGGGAAAGAAGCAGCCTTTGTGATTGGTGGATTCAAATTTAGCAGCTCCAGGCTGTTTGACTGACCTAGACACACAATGGCCAAACTCTTAAAAGCGCCTGTGTGTGTGTGTGTGTGTGTGTGTTTCGATGACGCAAATTTCGGATGATAACACCTACTTCTTTCTGGCAGAAATCATCATGCCCCTCCCATGTAATACCTGTAATCGAGAGTATAGAGTATGTCTGGGGAGTGTGAATGGGTGTATAGTGTTCATTTCTGTTTTTTCTCCATGTTGGGCGAGTGCTGAGTTCTAGGTTCTAGGTTCTAGGTTCTTTATTATTTATCACATGCATAGTTATACAAGTATAACACACAGTGAAATGTAGCCTGACACGCTCCTCGACAAAAAT
>NW_024586941.1:2676-3697 GCF_018398535.1 Haplochromis burtoni
GACCCTGAACTTCCTCAGTTGTCGTAGGTGATACAGGCGCTGCCTGAGTATTTGTATTTCTGTTAATAAGGGTGGGAATGTATGCTTTTGTCTGTGTGTGCCAGTTTGTCTATATCTATGAGTCAGGTCAAGTCCCCACCTCCGCCTAACTTGGAATATCTAGCCTACCTTCACCCACCTCACTACCTGCTGGTGGCCGATGCCCTCAGTCGTCGGTGAGTTGGTGGTTCTCTGCGTTCAGGGCTGAGCACTCGGGTGTTTATCCAGCTCACTCCTGATGGCTGCTTGGTGGGGCATGGCGCCTGTGGCCAGATCGGGCCCCTTCCGATGAGGTGGTGTTGCCTTGGGTCTCTGTGGCTCGGTCCACTCTGGTGCGACTTGCTACCGGCGGGTCCTGTGGGCTCGTCACTGCGGCCCTCTGTGGCTTCTGCACCGTGGTGCTGGGTGACCCCACATCTGCGGCTTTCCTCAGCTCTTTCAGGGAGGGTGGTGCGGTTGCCTCTCTGGTGGTCCTCCATTTGCACTGTGGATGTCCGGCCCTGGGTCTCCTCTGCGCCCGCTTCATGCTCTTGGGGGGTAGGACTATGGCTCCCCAAACCCTCAAGCAGATCTTTGCATGGAGAAACCTTTTGAACTCAAGAGCGCTCATGTGCACAGTTGTACACAAGGGTGCTCACATACACTACAGTAGGTACCAAAAGTATTCAGATTTTCACTCTTTGTTATATTGCAGCCATTTGCTAAAATCATTTAAGTTCATTTTTTCCTCAATGTACACACAGCAACCCATAGTGACCGAAAAACACAGAATTGTTGACATTTCTCTAGATTTGTTAAAAACGGAAAAACTTAAATATCACATGGCCCTAAGTATTCAGACCATTTGCTGTCACACTCATATATTTTACTAAGGTGCTGTCCATTTCTTCTGATCATCCTTGAGATGGTTCTACACCTTCATTTGAGTCCAGCTGTATTTGATTATAATGTGTGTGTGTGTTTCGATGACGCAAATTTCGGA
>NW_024586942.1:0-2648 GCF_018398535.1 Haplochromis burtoni
TTTCATGGTTGTAGAAAAAAGCTGAAAGAAAGATCAGAGGAGAAAGGAACAGGGGACTGAAATCTTTCAATTCAATGCTCAGTCACTCAACCAATGTGATTATTTTAAGTTAATTTGGCCACAGAAACTAGATCAATGTAGTTTTATATCAATTCTATTTAACTTTACTTATAATGCATTATATCACAACAACATTGGCCTCAAGGTGCGTCATACTGCAAGGTAAAGACCCAACAATAATACAAAGAAAGCAGAGAAAACCCAACATCTACATGATCTATAGTTCACATTTTTTCAGTCTTCCTGTCTTTGAATCAGCCCGTAGGAAGCCCTGAGGTCATGACCCCTCTAATAGGACAATTAAAGTGAAATTTAGCCTCATTTTACTTTAACTGTTTGTCTCTATAACAGAACTGTGAGCATCGTTTTCTGCCATCACCCTGTGACCTCTCTCAGAGCTTCTCTCACTCACCTTTAATTCTGTGATTGTCTTCCTTTCAATACGCATGTATGACCTGATACTACTTTGGCCCCATCACACCAGATCAACAAACCACAGCTAGATACTCTTCTCAGCCCCTTTCTACTACACCTAACCTAACTAGAAAATGCTATATGTCTAATACTCAAACACAGAACAGGAGGCTTAATGCAGTAAGCCAAAGGAATACAGAAAGTTTAAATGTTTGCAAAGCAGGGAAACCAAAATATAAAAATGTGATGATCAACAGGAAAAGCGGATGTAGAGCACAGAGGACGGAGATGACAAAGGCCAAGAAAAGAGGTGAGGTTATAAACATACACAAGTAATTAGACAGATAGGAAACACCAGGGAACACAACTGGAACTAGTCAGGGAACAAGACTGGAAAAGTACAACTGAACAATAAACACAGACAAAGGTTACCAAAATAAAACAGAAAAAAGTATAACGGAAATACTTAACACAGAAGATGGCGTAGAAGGACACATGAAGAAGGCAGAAAACTAAACTAAGAGTACAAACAACAACCCCAGCAACACAAATGCACACACTCATTTCTCCACAGTGTTCTGTTACTATTCAAAACAAAGAGACATAATTAGCAAAAATAATCTTCACTGTTGGCAACACTATTACAGATCCAGATGGTAAATTTATATTCATGTATTCAAAATTTGGATCTGAGTATTGCTAGTATACATGGACCAAATGCTGATGACCATCCTTTTTTCATACATTCTGTTCTTTGAAGTAACACCACACTTGTAATAAGAGAAGACTTAAATCTGCTATTTAATCCAGAAAATGACAGTATAGCAGTGAGTGAAAGGATCTGGCAGTGTAAAGATATTCGTTTAACAGTACATGAATGATTTCCGTCTTTGTGATGCTTGCCATTCACAGCACCCCACTCTCAGGGTTTACACCATCTTTACACCTTCTTTAAAACCCCAGGTCCAGATGGTTTTCCAGCAGTTTTATGAAGAATTTTGACCTACACAAATATCTACTCAGATCCAGCTACTGCCCGATTCCACTCACAAAAAATAGGCCTTAAAATACTCTGCTAAACCCTTGCCATGGGACTGGTTAAAAAAAAAAAAAATTCATCCTGACCAAAGATGTATTAGAGTGTAGACCAGGGGTGGGCAATCCCAGTCCACGAGGGCCGGTGTCCCTGCAGGTTTTAGATCTCACCTTGGGTCAACACACCTGAATCACATGATTAGTTCATTACCAGGCCTCTGGAGAACTTCAAGACATATTGAGGAGCTAATTTATCCGTTTAAATCAGCTGTGTTGGTTCGATGACGCATCTAAAACCATTCTACAAAAACCGAAACACAATAATGATCTACAACTACCAAATTCTTTTACTACTACTGCTTATCCAATAGATTGTGTTGTGTTTTTTCAGACTGTACTGAACTTATCAGACAGCCCATAGCTGGATCTAGAACTTCAGAAAAGTAAAAATCTGTAATTTGCCTTTCAAAAGCTGAAGTAGTAATTATCATAACTGCTTTCGAAGCCTGAACATAAAAACCTCTCAGATGTAAACTGAAACCCATTTGGAACAATCCAATAAATTATCAGAAAGACAAAGTGAGGCAATTGTACTCAACCCTAAAACTGTTAGAAATATGGTATCTAACCAGATACTTAGCCTGAATGGCATTACCTTGGCCTCCAGTAACAGTTTGAGGAATTTCAGAGTCATTTACTTACTTCTAGATCATGTTTGTTTAAGAAGAACATCCGCCTTCGCATAATAACAACTGGATGACTTTGCTTCTCTCTGGTCATTAACCGGATCAGCTGACCACCATCAGTGAACTAGATGGTCACTGATGGTGGCCAGCTGCTGTCTTGTCTCCTTGTTTGACTTGCAGGTAGCTGTGGGGGAGTTTCTATGACTGTGGACGTTTGGTGGCTTCCTGAGGGCTGGGAACTACATTTGCCATTTTGGGCTACCTATGTGTCTGCCTCAGTTGGTGGTGATAGATGTGTTTTGTTTTGGGTTTTTTGGGGGGGAATAATGACCCCAACTCGCAACAAAGAGGAGAAGTACCTCCAAAATACACAAACATAACTGAGTCTATCCCAGCTGTTGTAGGGCTAAAGGCAGCACACAAACTGTATAAGATAGTAGACTACTGTAGGTC
>NW_024586942.1:2779-3697 GCF_018398535.1 Haplochromis burtoni
TCTGGTTTATTAGAGCCATCCTCATACACATGGACCTTCTTGTAAGTGTCTCTCCACTCCACTTTAGCATCATGAGGCAACTCAAGTGTGGTTTCACAGGGCAGTTGGACAGACATCTCCCCTGAATCCACGGCCACCTGGTAAACTGAGAGAAAAAAGAAGCATTTATAAATGGTACAGACAGGAACAGCAGCAGTGATGGTAACAGGACCTCCCCTCCTTGTTTCATGACTCAGATTTGTGACATTTCCATGTGTGTTCACTTTGATGGTTCTGGTAAAAAGCATGGATGACGTTATTCTGACTGAGATGTGAGTGCTAACAAAATAGATATATTTGAACTGACTTAGCCTTCACAGTATGCTAGCTAAATGCTAAATAAACATTATGAAAACCTCATGAAAGTCTCATGGATGATGTGGACTCTCACAGTTCAGCTTCTGTGAGCTTTTACAGTGACCTTTGACCTGTATCTACAGCACTGACCTCTGACATTGAGCACCACTTGTTTCTTCAGCAGGATGTGTTCCTCCCTGTCATAAAGGGTGCAGGTGTAGCTGTTTGTGATTGTGGGGTATCTCAGGGTCAGACTGAGGTCTCCAGTCCTCAGCGCATCTTTATTCATCTCTGTTCGGCCTCTGTACACCTGATCCTGTTTCTCTGGCTTAGTCGAGCCATCCTGATACACATGGACCTTCCTGTAAGCGTCTCTCCACTCCACTTTAGCACCTTCACGTAACTTAAGTGTGGTTCTACAGTCCAACAGGACAGACTCCACCCCTGAATCCACCACCACCTGGGGGACTGAGAAGACAACACAGCAAGTGTAAGTGGAACAGACTGCAACAGCAGCATGTTAGGGTTTAAAAATTATTACATTGTTTATAAAACTATTAAATAAAGCTGTTTTTATTATTT
>NW_024586943.1:0-3695 GCF_018398535.1 Haplochromis burtoni
TGATGCCATACCTGGAAGGCTTCCTTGGCAATAGCGTCCTCACGGTCCCCGCGGCGCCACGGCTGGCGGTGTTCAGATTTCAGGCTGTCGGCGAACACGTCGAGATAGAAAAAGACGTACTGCTCGTGAGTGAGATTTTCCCGCCTGAACTCAACCATCAACTTCCTGAAGACGTCAGGAGAACAGCAGACGAAGACCACTGAGGAGGAGAGAGAGGAAGAGTCACAGATGAAGATCAGAGTCAGCCCACGGCGCAGCACAGACCTGTGGGTCGCCCCCCTCTGCCTTCATGGCTGAGCTCACCTGCTCCACACCTGCTCTAATGTTCACGCTGACAGACAAACACATCTGATTGTTTTCTTTCCTTCCTGCCTCAGTGTGAGTCAATGAGGTTTCACCTCTGCAGGGAAAATGCAGTCTGATTGGACAGTCAGCCTCCTAGTAGCTGCACTTTTGGTACTCCTACATCACCTCCATCTACAGCTATCACCTTCCTCCATCACCCTCACACTTCCTGAGCTGGTGTTTCTCTAGAAAACACCCAGCACTGGTCTTCCACACACACACATATGGGTTCAAATTGTGGTCATAAATATTTTGTACTTGTAAATCAAGATTTGTATGTGTAAAAAGATTTGTGTGGACTTAGCCAAATAATCCGTGTGAAACTCTGCACTCAAGCTTCAAGTTACAAGTACGAATTTTGACCCTATTTTTCTTCCTTTTAGCTGATTGGTCAATGTCATGTCAATCACAAATGTAACTATCCAATCAGAGAACAGATGGGTTTGGCTGTCGAAGGGAGGCTTTTTTGAAGTGCAGGTCCTTGAAGGGTGATACAGTTTGAAGTTGGAGGATCTGTATATAAATGATCCCAGAAGGCTCATACAAGCTAAGTATAAGCTAAGGATATAGTTGCGGTATACCAGTGTTCAGAAACACCTTTATTACTTTAGTATTACTTTAACACAAAATCAGGGTTGACCCAGGACCACTGTTATGAGTCACACTATGCAGCATGAAGGCCGTTTCACATCGGACGCGGCGTGCGCTGTGCTCACCGCTAACTAGGAGCGAACGATCCAGAATTTGTTGCGCTGGCTGCTGAGCTCTGCTTGTATATCGTTTTTTAGCGACCGCTCTAGGTGTGCTAGATGCACCTGATCCTTGTCATTTCAAAACATGTATCTCTTTGACTTTATCTCCTCTACGAGAGTTTGTGTTGTATTATGTTCAAATGTTTAATAAAAACGTATCGCTCATTCATAACGAGGAAAGCTTTGTAACTGTCCCGACTAGTGAAGAGTGCGTCGTTTCCACAACACTGCTTTCCCTCCGAGGTCGACAGCGCCTTTGAAAACGCTCTGGAGGTCTCTGTGTGAACACGTCAACCTATGAGAAAGAGTTTACTTGGACACACACAGATGTTTTCCTTCATGGTGTGGCGATAAGAGACGTGAAAGCGCATTTATCCTTCAAGGACCTGCAGCTCTAGAAAGCGCCCCTCTGACAGCGATCGTGGCTCAAGAGTTGGGAGGTCGCCTTGTAATCTGAAGGTTGCCGGTTCGAGCCCCGGCTCGGACAGTCTCGATCGTTGTGTCCTTGGGCAAGACACTTCACCCGTTGCCTCCTGGTGGTGTTCAGAGGGCCCGGTGGCGCCAGTGTCCGGCAGCCTCGCCTCTGTCAGTGCGCCCCAGGGTGGCTGTGGCTACAATGTAGCTGCCATCACCAGTGTGTGAATGTGTGTGTGAATGGGTGGATGACTGGATGTGTAAAGTGCTTTGGGGTCCTTAGGGACTAGTAAAGCGCTATATAAATACAGGCCATTTACCATTTACCAAACCCATCTGTTCTCTGATTGGATAGTTACATTTGTGATTAACATGACATTGACCAATCAGCTGAAAGGAAGAAAAGTAGGGTCGAAATTCATACTTCTAACTTGAAACTTGAGTGCAGAGTTTCACACGGATTTCTTGGCTAAGGTCAACAAACACGCTGACCAATGAAGTCCCAACGACACTCCTTAGACTCAGGGGCGGAGCTACTGTGGTGGCATGGGGTGGCATGTGACACCCTAAAATAATGTACATAAGCTACATTTAACATTAAATATATAAATTGTAAAAATGAATGTATAACATAGCCCCACCCCTCACCCAATTAAAATGTGCCTCTGTCCATAGCATCAAAACAGCTTTCTTTCTTGTCAGTAGCAACGGACACCTATGATTGTGTCAGAGCAGATTTTGTAGATTTTGTAGTGGTTGATTGTTACACTCTGGAAATGGAATGAAGGTGAGTGTTATTAACCCCAATAAATCATGAAAAACAAGGTTTACATTCTTGGTGAAAAATATCTTCATGATAGATTTCTGCCATTTTGTGTAAATGTAAGCATGTAACAACTTTTATTTCTAATAAAAAGTGTAGAATGCACACAGTGGGCTTTCCTGTCAGTCCATGTCAGCAATGAGCCGCATTCACAATGAGCAGCAGCTGTAACATGAGGGAGCAGGTAGGTAGGAGGACGCTGCAGGTGTGTTTGTGAGAACCTCTGTGAGGTCCTGAGGATGGTGGCTCAGGTGGAGCTGAAGGTTTATCAAACCACGATGGGCGTCAGAGCTCCTGACCCTGGGCTCAGGCGGGTTCGTTACTATGACCCAGGGTATGGCTCTGTGTGAGGTATGCATTCACGCCATCCATTAATCTTCTTCTGCTTGTCCGGGACCGGGTTGCGGGGGCAGCAGGTTCCAGCCCTCCCTCTCCCCAGCCACCTCCTCCAGCTTGTCTGGGGGGACACCAGGCCAGCTGAGCGATATAATCCCTCCAGCGTGTCCTGAGTCTGCCCCGGGGCCTCCTCCCAGTGGGTCATGCCCGGAACACCTCACCCAGGAGGCATCCTTGTCAGATGCCCGAACCACCTCAACTGGCTCAGTTCAATGTGAAGGAGCAGCAGCTCTACTCTGAGCCCCTCCCAGATGGCCAAACTCCTCACCCTATCTCTAAGGGAGAGACCAGCCACCCCTCGGAGGAAGCTCATTTCCACAGCTTGTTTCTGCGATCTCGTTCTTTCGGTCACTACACACAGCTCATGACCATAGGTGAGGGTAGGGACGTAGATCGACCAGTAAATTGAGAGCTTCATTTTAAAATCAGCTCCCTCTTCACCACGACGGACCGGTGCAGCGCCCGCATCACTGCAGCCGCCGCACCAATCCGTCTGTCGATCTCCCGCTAACTTCTGCCGATGAGATTCTGAGAGCACCGATGTGAAAGCCTTCCACCACTTGGCTACGAACAGAATCGGTGACAAAGGGCAGCTCTCTTTGCTCCTGCAAAGGTTGTGTAAGGGTCAAATGGCCCGTAGAAGTGAGCCAGACACCACATACTCCTGAAGCACCTCCCACAAAACACACCGAGGGACACGGTCAAGTGCCTTCTCCAAGTCCACAAAACACATGTAGACTGGTTGGGCAAACTCCTGTGCACCCTCCAGTATCCTTGAGAGGGTACGTGCTGGTCCAGTGTTCCACGACAGGACGAAAACCATGCTGTTCGTCCTGTATCTGAGGCTCAAGTAAGAGAAGGACTCTCCTTTCCAGCACCCTGGCATAGACGTTCCCAGGGAGGCGGAGGAGTGTGATCCCTTGATAGTTGGAACACACCCTCCGGTCCCCCTTCTTAAAGATGGG
>NW_024586944.1:0-3695 GCF_018398535.1 Haplochromis burtoni
TGATATCAGATTGGAAGTTTCCTTCACTGCAAACATTGACTGTGTTGCACACTGATCAGTGATCAGTCATTGTTTGATTGGAATCAATCACACTGATCGATTCATCTGATCAAAGTTCAAGCTGCTCAATGATAAGCATAGACATTATAGTAAATGATGGATTTTGTATAAACTTTGAGTCTATGATGATGACAGAGTGACCCACACTGATTCAAACTCTTCTTCCTCCTGTTTTTATATCACTCTCAGCACTGAGACGTCTTCATATTCCTGCTCCTCTGGATTCACACAGAGCTTTTGCTATTTATTTACCCGTTGCCATTGTGAATCATAGTGTCGGACTCCGTGACTCAGACTGAGCATGCTCAGAGCTGATTGACCTGACTCTGATCAGCTCATCTGCAACAGGAAGGTACTTCCTGGAAAATAGCTTATTATCTAATATGAGCTGATTATTGTTATTAATGCCTTATTCTCCTCACAGAGCACTGCACTTTCAGACTGCAGGCTTACTTGTGCTTCCTGGGATATTAAAAAATAGAAGTTTAAAAGTGTTTCTAATAAAAAGCTTTGAAAATAAATGCTTTTTTTTTTAACTGTTGCTGGATCACTGATTTCACACTGTTGCAGTCAAAGCTGGAAATCATTCACAAGTAAACTTCATATTCACCAAAACGCAGTGTGATGTCATTAGGAAATGTCTCAGCCTCCAGCTTACAAGAAAGCATCTGACTACCCGACCGGGTACCATTACCCATCATGCCGTGCAGCAGTGTCAGTTTGTAAATAATTTTGTTTGTGCAATAATTCCTGCTCCAGGAATTACAGTATTTCACGGATGCTTTCTGCTGTGAACTTTGACCTGCTAAAGAGAGTCGGCTGTGGATTATTCATTTTTGTGTCTCATACTTAGACCTGTGAATAAGAACGCTACACAGTTAATCAGGGTCCCCTCTCTCTGAATTAGGAAAGGTCAGCAGGCCATGTGTGGGCCACGGGCCACACATTGAGTATCACTGTTTAAATGTGAACATTGTTCTGTTACAGTCATTACACTAAATCAGAGAGGAAGAAAACAGACTACCATGAAAATCCTCCAGTATATACTCCTGCTAGTATAACATCAGTCTGATGTCTGCAGTTTAGTGTCAGCACAACTTTCACATCATATACATCTCAGCACAACTAAAACATAGAGACTGACCTCAGAATTTCAAGTCCACATCCTGGACTCTCCAGAAAACCACACAGCTGCTTCACTTCTGAATTCTGCAGGTTGTTCACGCTCAGGTCCAGCTCTCTCAGATGGGAGAGGTTGGACTTCAGCGCTGCTGCCAGATAATCACAGCTGATCTCTGACAAACCACAGTCCTCAATCTGTATAAAGAATGAAAGATGTAAGTTTATTAGACAAAGTGTGAGCTTGAAATCATTCAGTGTTTCATCATCTGTTCAGAGCTGAAGAAGGTTCAGAATGTAGAAGTTTAGAAAATGGAAACTCCAAACAGCTGAAGCCAACAGGAAGCAGCTTCAAACAAACACAACAAGAGAAAAAACTCTGAATGTTTCACATTAAAGTCGAACATTTCTAACAAGAGTATTTTAAAGACAGCGTCACTGATGATCATCTTCTGCCCAGTAAAACTTTGGTTTTCTGTCTTTATGTTCATGAATGATGCTGTAACTCTGTGACTGTCCTGGGACTGTCACCAGTATTGTTACATCCTTTTTTCCTGAATTTCCACAGCTCTTATAACAGCAGTGTACATTAACCTGCAGGCACACACTGCCTCTGCTTCAGCACTGTTTATGATGCACAAACTGCAGGAACCAAACTCATACTGGCTTATTTGAATCATGTCTGTTTACAAAGACACTGAGGCTTTTATCAGTGTGTTTCCTGTCCTACTAGGAGTGATCAAACTGTTCTGGATCAGTAAGGGATGGTTTCCAGCCAAAGAAAGACCAACACTGTACTTCTTGTGCATTTATGGCAGGAACATCAGCGCTGTATCGTTGGAACAACACAAAACGCCCGATGAACAATGAGGACAAAGAAAAGGCGAGTGAGAAGACCATGGTGGTGTAGAAAGACCGGTAGGGGCTCCAAGACTGAGGAACGGAGACATCAGACTGAGTACCAGCTGAAGGTGCTGCAGTGATTCGGGGAGCTCATTCCAATCTGAGGCTGTACCGTGTGAAATACGTAGACGACAGTTTCTTCACCGACTTCAGCCAAATGAACATCTGGAGATCCATCAGTGCAGGAGCAAGTGATGAGCCATTTTATCATATACACAGATTCCCTCATCAGCTGCTCTAATGTGAGTGCACTGCTTGAATCTGCTTGAGCAGCAGTATATTGCTTGTGTTGTTCCTTTCTAATCAAAGATATGGGACTGAGCCACAGCAGCTCTTTATCCTGTTCTTCACTCTCATTGGTTCTTTGTGCGCTTGCTTTTAGAATAGTAGTCATTCTTATGGTTAAAAGAAGACAATCGGTTGTGACTAACACTTAGCCCCTTTAATATGATCCAGCCCAGGCTGCTGAGGGAGAAGTTGGAGGACATGCAGGCGGAGGTTCCACTGGTCCAGTGGATCAGCGACTGCCTGGCAGGATGACCACAGTTTCTGAGACTGCAGAGCTGTGGTCAGAGAGCCTGAACAACAACATAGGATCACTCCATAGAACTGCGCTGTGCACTTTCCTCTTCACCATCTATATGGCCAGCTTCAAGTACATCACAGAAATTTGTCTCCTCCAGAAATTCTCTGATGACACGGCCATTATTGAAACCATGGAAATGGGATGAGAAGAGGAGTACAGTAGACTGATTGGTCGCTTCGTGGTGTGAGGAGAAACACCTGCAGCAAAATGTGGCCAAAGAAAGGAGCTGGTGGTGGACTTCAGCAGAAACAGATCCCGACCCTCCTCTGTCCGCATTTGTGGGACTGACTTTGAAATAGTCACATCCTACAAATATCTGGGAGTTCAACTGAATCACAAGCTGGAGTGGTCTGCCAACACAGACAATACCTTCAAAAAAGGTCTGAGCCCACTTTACTTTCTATGAAGGCTCAGATTCATCAATGTATGCAGCAGACTGCTCTTTGTTTTATCAGTCTGTTGTTGAGAGTACTATCTTCTTTGCTGTGGCAGAAAGAAGGAGCACGAGAAGCTGCAGAAGTAGCAAGGGCTCAGAGAAGAGCTTGAGAAGACGTGGAGGGAGAAGGTCTGCAAAGGCGAGTGAGGAATTAGTTTTAATATAAATCTTTATCTGTTTAGTGTGGAACAGTCTTTCAAACAGTGATCTTATGAAACACAGTCCCAGTTAAAATGTGTTGTTTCAAGTAAAACATGACTTATACTGCTCTGCTGCAGTTTCTGACATCTTTTGTCCCAGTTGTTAAAATAGAAAAAGGCAGCCTACTGGACATTTAACACAGGGGCTTAACTGTGACTAAAAACAGACCTTCAGTACAAATGTATTTTGGAGCAGTGTGTGAATAAAAAGTCCCCCAGTTGTAAACCCCTTCCTGACACTATGACACCCCCCTCCTCCAATCCCTCTCTCAGCAGCAAGACATCTCCCCCCCCCCCCTCCTCCCAAACATCTCCCAGTGTCACAGTGGATCAGGTCAGGAGACAACTGAGGAAGCTTCGCCCCAGAAAGGCAGCAGGCCCAGACAAGGTG
>NW_024586945.1:0-1072 GCF_018398535.1 Haplochromis burtoni
TTCTTGATGTTTATAGCTTGTTTTATGCACAAAATGAAATTAATGTAATGTCTTGAAATATTGCTTTGCCACAGCTGTCATATTTGTCATTTTGTGCAACAGGTGTTTCCCTTCTTTTACGCAAAGACCTGTGTAGTAAGAGAAGTAAAATGTGCAGCTGCCCAGCTGTGACTGGTGTTGTCAATCTTTTTTTTTTTTTTGCCTTCCCGTTTGGTTCTTTAGCAGTCAGAATTATTATCTGTAGGCCAACAAAGATACCCAACGGATTTACTTTACCAAGTGGATCACCCGGTCTTGCCGTATTGGTCCTTTTGTTTGACCTTTGTTATTATTATTTGTTTATTTTATTTTATTTTCAGTTGTTACAGACGGGCCAGACATGACTGGGGTATAGGAAAGGGAGAAAGAAAGACAGAGAGGGGGGGGGGAAGAAAAACAGAGGGAAAGAGGGACAGTGAGAAGCACTTACCAAAAAAATCACCTGGATCAGCTGTTGAGAGAAGAAAAAAAAAAGAGAAAACAAGCAAAGAAGAGAGCAACATAATAAACACAAAACCATTGCAATAATCTAGCTAAGTGTAAATAACAATGAATACTAAATATTAAACATTTTTGTGCAGCACGCAAGACCAACAGCGCACAATGTGCTTTGAGATAGCAGCCAAGAAAGGTGTAGCTTGTGTTTGTGAACACCCATGTGTACACCTGTGTGCACACCTGTGTGGATGAGCGTGCTTGCATTCAAAAGGTTTCTTCAGGTAATGATCTGAGGGTGTGGGGAGCAATGGCCTTGTCCCCCAGGGCATGAAGCAGGTATGGAGGAGCCCCAGACATTCAGAACCCCAGAGTGCGAGAACCCAAGGACAACCATCGGAGGGGCAACCGTGACACCCTCTTGGGAAGAGCTGAGGAGAGCCCCAGACGATGGGTCAGCCAGCAGCCATGGAGCAGAAGCCTGAGGGGACTGCAGTGATGTGCCCACAGGCTCTGCTGGCAGCCAGCTGTGCCAGAGTGGACTGACCAAGCAACAGGTGCCAGGCCCTGCCAAGCAGCCACCGGGAGTGAGCCAGTA
>NW_024586945.1:2482-3695 GCF_018398535.1 Haplochromis burtoni
GAAATTATTTTCCATGTTATTTGTGTGATATTTCAATTTCTTTATGCAGCAGGGATACACCTCTCAAACAATCTAGCAAGTAGACTAAACCGTTTTCTGTAATTAGTTTTCTTCTGTTGGTTTCTTAAATAACATGTGAATGTTAATTACCACAACAATCAGGTGCAATATTGATCAAGTTCCAATGGATCACAACTTTATTTGGCTGTTTAGCTAGGCATAATCAACATGTATTGTTAACCTTAATTAGACTAGAAAACATGTTTTTTGCAGACAACTTCAATCTGCAAAACCTGTAATCAATAATCAAATGATAACTTTTATTAATGATTTAAAATGTTGTTAGTTTTTAGTCTTTGGGTCTTAAAATGTTCATGTGTTTCACTTGGAAATATAATTGTGGCTCTTTAGTTTCAATATCAATGTGAATTTCAATATGAAAGTTATAAAAAAATGTTTTTGCACATTTCTTTCCAGCTGAGAGTCAAAATTATGCTTTCATGTATTCTTTCTGTAAGTTTCATTTTGAGAAAACCCACAACAAGTCCTAAATATGAAATGACACAACCTACATTTGGTGTTGTTTCATGCGCTTAGGTTGGAAAGATGGTTCATATTGTTTCCACTACGGTAATGCAGTGAAAAACCAACGAAACGAGAAGCCAATCAGACTGCACTGAAAGTGTTTCCTCCCACTTCATATGATTATATTTAGATGGATCATTTAAATTACGTTTTTATCACAGCAGTATCAAGTCAAAACACCAGAAATGAGGGTTATGTTTTATTTATTCCTGATGCTCAATGTTGGTCGTAAGTATATGGAGAGATAATATTTACTGCAGATATATATTTAAAGTAATGAAATTTAAGAAATTTAAAAGGACAAACAAAATTAATGATGACTGAGTGGACTGATTTTTTTCCCTTTTTGTTTTTTGTTTTTGGTCAGGTTGCTCAGATGAACAGACTTTCGAGACAAAGACTGTTTACGTTGGGGAGAATATTAACCTGACATGCCCCCGTAGAGATGTAGGAACCTTGTTTTGGATCAAGCTTGTTTCTGGAGACTTTCCTAAAATCTTAGGAAGATCATTTAGCTCTCAGAGTGCTGATCAGCGCATTAGAACTGTAACAGATCCTGGAATATTTGATCTGTATATTACAAAAGCACAGCAGAGTGATACAGGAGTTTACATCTGTATGAAAACAG
>NW_024586946.1:0-1223 GCF_018398535.1 Haplochromis burtoni
GTCTGCTGTGATGGAGCAGGACTCATTCACTGATCTCTGCTCACCTTCTTCTTGGTTTCCCCAAAACACAAGTCTCAGCATCACAGCAGAACAAGCTTTACATCATTACACTCGATCATTCTGCACAACCTCATCTCACTGATCTGAGCAAAAATGAGTTATGTAAAAAAAAACAAAAAAACACTGAACACCAAAAATTGAAACAGTCACATGTATTTATACAATATTCATGTACTATGTTCATTGATCATTTCCTACAGTGTGTTTACAGTGTGTTTACAGTGTGTTTACAGACCACTACGGCTGAAGCTGGAGAATCTTCTTCGTCACAGAAGTTTGTTTCCATCATAAATGCAGAAAACAGTTTTATTACCAACACCTCCACAAATTAACACAACTGCATGCAGCTGAAAGAGCCACAACGCAGAGCAGATGAAATAAAAATAAAATGTTGCACACATGACATGGGCGATGACATGTTCTCTGTATCTTCTCGGGTTTTAGCAGGAAGTAGCTAAAGAAGGGTACAAAAACTACAAAGACCTGGACAGGAAATCGGAAATCTCCGTTTTGTTTTCTGCTTTTTCTGTGAAAGGATGCAGCTGTAAAAGAATCATCCAACCACCTTTCTGACTGGAAGCTGAAATCCACAACAGTCATCATCTTAGCAGAAGCTGGGGTTAGGTGAGCATCACTCTGTTCTATTTCAATCACATTTAAAATGTGTTTTGAAATCTGTTCTTCACTCACTGTTTAATTTATTTTTATGAATCAGAAGAAACAGGACTTCCAGTCAGTCTCCAAGAAGGGAAACATCAGACAACAAACAGCAGGTACAAACACAAACATCTCCTCATCTGTCCTGTTTCCCTTAATCCGAATGATCATTTATTTGCCATCAGGAATCAATATTAAGCTTTTGTTTTTCTGCCTTTTTCTGTCTCACATACACCTACCTGTAACCTTTTTTAAGGCCTCCACCTGAGCCCTGTATTAACTGAGTTCTTTATTCTGTTATCTGGATTCACTTACTTTAATTTCAGTACTCAGGATAACACGTCACAGTTGGAGCCACAGGAAAGGGATAAAGTGTGTAAAGAAGATCATGATCTCCAAAGTTAAAGTTAAAAAAGCTTGAAGTAAAAGCATTGAGGATATCCTCAGGGTAGAAAGGGCATTCGACTGAACAAACCCAAAATATCACCCAAAAATGCAGTAAAAAC
>NW_024586946.1:2961-3692 GCF_018398535.1 Haplochromis burtoni
TTTTTGCCACATTACAGAACTTTCCAGAACATCATCTCATATCATGTCTGACTCTTCATGGCCTCACTATTGTGTATATCACCTTATACATTACAGTTTGCACTACTCCGGTCACTCTGTTGCATTACTCTGTTTACATCATTCTGGGGACTTGTTTACCCCACCTGCACTGCTCTGTCAATACATTGCAGTGCTAATATGGCACAAGACACTTTAACATTCCACTCACACAATGTACATTTTCAGACTTTTAATTAAAAATTTCCAGATTGCTTTATTAAATTAACTTAATGTATATATTTTACTTACTTAGTGTATATAATGTCCTCTTTAATCGAGGAGCGTTTCAGGACACAATTTATTTCACTGCGTGTTGAACTCGTACAACTATGCATGTGACAAATAAAGAATCTTGAATCTGCAAAGTGAATCATCCAAATCATTTGATGTAATTTAATTTATGAATTTATAACAACTGTCTTGTCTGCAGATTAACCCTGATGTCAAGCATGAAAACATTTCAGTTCAGTAAGTAGAGCAGGATGATGATCGTGAAAACAGACTGCACTTCACTGAGCTTTTTCTGGGTAATGTGCAACTTTTTTTTAACCACAAAAAAAAAACACTGACAGGATCTAATAAAATATAATAAAATGTGTAAATTGGAATCCTTAAAGTAAAACAATAATAAAGCCATCAATAGTGATAAGGAGCAAATGCAAAGGTATAGT
>NW_024586947.1:0-1333 GCF_018398535.1 Haplochromis burtoni
TGAATATTTATATATTTCTATTTCTCGACCTTTGCGCAGCATGCACGTATGATAGCCGCTAGTTCTGCACTCTGTGCTGAAAAAGAGGAAGTAAGGGCTTTCGCTTCTAAAACAGTAGGCTGCAGTGTACTAAAAATGTCTGATCGGGGTTTAATTTTTTCAGTTAGCTTCTGCATACAGCTGTGTTCGGCACCATCTACTTCCGCAGGAAGGAGAGTGCTTGTCACAGTCAGGCAAAGCTAAAACTGTGCTTGTTTACAGGGCAAGTTTTAAGTCAATAAATGCTTTATCTGCCTCTGGTATCCATTCTATTTCATCTTTCAGAGCTAAATATTTGCCATAGATCAGGTTTTGCAAAGGCTGGGCCAGCAGTACATATTCAGGTATCCAACATCTGCAAAAATTGCAGAGACCTAAATAACTCATCATTTGTTGTTTGGTGACAGGTTTTAGAAGCGTTCTGTACAGCTACTCTTCTGCTGTCTAACAGCTGTCTACCTTGTCCTGTCAGTCTGTGGCCAAGGTACGTTACTTCTCGGCTCCACAATTGCAATTTATGCTATAAAACTTTATGGCCTTGCTCTGCTAGATGTTGCAAAACTGTATATATTTGCTTTGCAATCCATCTGTATGTAGCCTGTAATCAAGATATCATCAACGTATAGCAGGAATTTACCTGGAGCAGGAAACATGCAAAATAACATGGATTTTCTCAGAGCTTCTGCATAAAGAGTGGGGCTATTCTCGAATCCCTGAGGCAACCTTGTATAAATATACTTCTGGTTGTCAAAAGTGAATCCAAATAGCTTTTATAAATCTTGATGTAATAGCACAGAGAAAAACGTGTTCGAAAGATCTATAACTGAGAACCATTGTTCTTTTGGTGTCACTTGATTTAAAATTGTGTGTGGATTTACCACCACAGGTGGAATTTGTTCTGTTATGTCATTTATTGCTCTAAGGTCATGTACTAGTCGATATTTCCCCGTGTTTACTTTTTTCACTGGGAAAATCGGAGTGTTACAGGTTGTTTCAGTTATTTTTCCTAAAATGCCTGCTTTTTCCATATCTGCAATTACTGGCCTGATCCCTGTTTTTGCTTCTGTACTTAAGGGATATTGTAGTTTAACTGGCCTGTGATTTGTGGTAGTTTTTACTACAACTGGATCTGCTAGATCTGACAACAGAGAGTTTGTGTTCAGAGCCTAGAAGTAATTGTTCTATGTTATACACGTCCGTGTTTCCATTGCTTTTTGCTTCTTCTTCTTTGTGTTTTTTTTTGTTCATTACGTTTATACCTGAGGCATTCCTAGATACCCCCTAGTTTTTCAAA
>NW_024586947.1:2470-3691 GCF_018398535.1 Haplochromis burtoni
ACAACAGTATATTACAACATTTTATCAGTGTATATCACTATACTACTACTGAGCCAATTTAATAGTTTGGATCATCTTACTCAGCAAACAGATCATTTAGAATTCATCCAATCTGTACAAATTTACTTTTTCTCTGAACAGGTTTGTGCCTACTTTTTAGACTGGTCCTCTGTTTGCCTCATCTCAGATCCAACCTTCAGTCACATTCATTCTCTCTGTTGCATACCGAAACAAACAGTTTATTATTATATTTATTCTTATATTTTATTTTGTATCCATCAAGGGCTTCGGGTGGGCTGCAGTCCCACCCTTTTCCAAGCTGGAGACATTTACCTTGTCACACACTTTCCTTGGCTGAACAATAACACAGCCTTAATCTACCTTATACATCTCTCTTTTTTATAGAAAAGGTTTTCATATAAATGATTTCCTTTTATTTATTTTATACAATCTGGGCATAATCGTCATGCCAACTATATTTCATTATTTAGTTCTGTTTATAAGGTTCCTCTTAAAATAGTTACTGCAGAAAAACTGCAAACCATTTGGTTTCGTTTTGTAGAAGATTTGTTTACAAGGTATTTTATTGAGTTAAATATACAGACAGACCCGTGAAGCTGTCACTGGCACAAAGAATGAGATAAGTTATCAACAACAGGCTTCTACTTTCAGCTATTCTTGAAAGCGGTTGTCGATTTTACGTGATAATGCACAACTTAATTTCTCATTCAGCCAGTACATGAGCTATCAACGGTAAACAATTCAGTGGAGTAGTTCAGCCACCTTAATGTGCTGTTAAATCAACTTACTCCACCAACAAAACAGTAAAAACAGCAAAATTTATGCTGGACAGTCTGGGTATCTCTTTAGTATCTACCACTAGCCGTCTTTCAGGCGTGCTGCTAACCGTTACACGGCTTCCAGCTGATAGGTTCAAGCTACAAACCTATCCGCTGGAACGTTAAAGGCAATATAATTACACTGCAAAGCAAGACACAAGTAGGCAAGCTTCTTCATGTTTCTCGTGCACGGGAGAGAACCGGACAGGCACCGTTCCTTCGCTTGACCCCAGATGCTCTCGTCCGTTCTCCCGTACCACTGCTCTTTTATTGAGGTTACATGAATATGCATAAGTTCATTAAGATACACATAGACGCGAACTAGACAAGGGGATGCAGGTGATAGGGGAGACAGAGCAACTAAAGAAGACAGAGACATAAG
>NW_024586948.1:0-3689 GCF_018398535.1 Haplochromis burtoni
GTTTCAGTGCTGTGGTTCTGTCTAAAACCTGACTGGAAGGCATCATAGCAGTTATTCTGTTTTAAGAAGTAATTGAGCTGTTGAAAAACTGCTTTTTCAATGATCTTACTTAAAAATGGGAGATTTGAGATCGGCCTGTAGTTGTTCATTTGTGTCTTGTCAAGATTGTCCTTTTTCAGCATAGGTTTTATTACAGCAGTTTTTAGTGATTCTGGAAACACACCTGTTACATGCTGAGTCAGCCCAAAGTTGCCAAGAGTGTTACTCAGGTCTTTAGTCCCTTTGTCCTGAGGGTTGTCCACATGGATGTTAAAATCCCCAACAATAATTACACAGTCAAAATCAACACAGATCACAGACAGCAGTTCACTGAGGTCATTAAAAAAGTCTGTGCAGTATTTGGGAGGCCTGTAAACATTAAGAAACACAACTTTGGACTACATGACCATATATCCAGGTCTGTCCTGGTTTATGTTGAAAGGGTGTGTGATTCCTTAACCGTCTGGGAAATGTGTCTTCAAAAACAGTCAAAGTGACATCTTCAAGAATAACTTTTACTAATGACGGGTCTCATTTACCTGTGCCTAAATCATGCATACAAATACTTCACACACATATATGTAATTCCGCAATAATAACTTTCTGACACTGTCCCACAGAAGTAAGTTTGTTTTTTTTTTCCTTCATTGCAGTGAGTTTCTCATCTCAAATGACATGCTACTTGTCTGCAATCAGCTTTCTTTTTGTTATATTCTGTTAGCCTTTTTTCCTTTCAACTTTGATTCCAAACTTCTCTTTTGCTGCTTTTTTTTCTTTTTTAATTAACTTCAGCATCCCAGTTATTTCAGCTGGAGCACAGATTATTTATTTATTTTTAAACTGTTGTCACTGCAATGAACACACTTCGGAAAGCTGCCCCTTCTCTGGATTCCTGCTTGGATGTCAGAAATTATTTTTTAAAGTTTCTCCAGTTTATGCAGGATTATTAAATGAAGCCCAGTAATCTTGTTTTAACAAAAAATAAAAATAAAAATAAGATGATTTTGAGACAGTAATATGTATATTTAAATCTGTTTTCTACCTTTTTTTTTTTCAAAAAAGCACATTATTCAATAATTTTTCAGAGATCAACTAGCTATAGGCATTATTTACTATTCTTATTATTATTTACTGCTACAATAGAATTTTACTTACTTTTTAAAAAATGTATCAATCCCATTCATAATTACACAAAGCTACATATCATTACACATTTGCACCTATGTATTCAACTGTATTTGTTTCTTATGGATTTTTTATATTTTTAACAGTTCATCATCCTTATTGGCCCCAAGAAAAACTGTTGTAACATTTGTAACGACTAACTTAAATTCACCCGAAGCTTTGCTCTCATAAAGTCACACTCAACTTACTGATGCAGAGTTTAACCAGAAGTCTTTTGTGACATGTGAGTAATAATTTATAGATCACTCAAGAGTAGACATTCCTAAGGGTTAGTGTGATTAAGGGTTTTCCTCTTCCAAAGCCAGCTGATGTTATACAGGGAATAATTGCATAGGGAATAGGCAATAATTACACTGACCAGTATGCAGGCCAGTCTCTTTTAGGCACCCCTCCCTTCAGTAATGAAAATAAAGAATAGCAAAAATATTCAACATTTTCCATAAAGTCAGATAAGTTCATGGTCCAACTTTAGTCTGGGAAAATGTTTCTGCACCAATGGAGCCCAAAGATACCATAATGATAGAGGTTCAACAGAGTCTCAGTGGCTCATACTGCTGCCTCACAGTGAATGAAACCAAATTTTTTGGTACATTGCTGAAAGGGAATATTTTAAATGCCCACGAGAAAATATAGATTATTGTTATTTTTTGTAGCAAACATGTGTAGAGGGAGATATGAACATGTAAACACTTTTTCCCCATAAACAGACATATACTTTTTCCTCATAAATGTCTGTTTATATTTACTCCCAAACTAGAAATTATTGATCTCTAGGACATGAGCTGTCTTTGTGGATAAAATGTTTGGAATGAGAATGAGTAAAACAAGTAACAGGGGAACAAGCCTGAAAACAAGACAGTAAGGAGAGAAAGGACAAATATTGAAAACTAGAAAAAAGAAGCCAGAGGAAGCCTGAAGACAAACACAAAATGTATTTCAGACCTGATGTGTGCTGACCGTATGTGTCTCAGACTGTGTTTGAGAATGCAGGCCTCAGTGGAAACTAAAAACTTTATGTTTACTGGACGTATTTGCCAAGCCCTCTAAGTAAACCAATCAAGTACAGTACCACCATACATAGGGCTTGCACACACTCAAATACAAACATATACAGTAATGTACACATGCACTGCACAAAACTCTATCTGTTCAACTGTCCACTGGTCTGTACCACAAGAGTTTATTTGTAGAGTTCCTCTGGCCTTCATGTAGGTCTGGCTATCGGCTGAGTGGCCTTGCACAGTTGGCTGAAATATACAGTGCACATACAAACACACACAATGCACAAAACCACTTGTGTCATGTTGATTCGTGATACACACACACACACACACACACACACACACACACACACACACACACACACACACACACACACACATGCTCTTCAAGTATGGTTGCTTAGAACCTCAGTAACCAGATAAACATACTAAATATATTGGAGCATTCACTTAAGTACAGTTAAGTGTCTGTTGCTGAAATCCTGAAATAGGCTTGTGTCTGTGTACACATGTGCACATACACAGCCAAGTTGTATTTCAGTTATACAAAAAAATACTCAGGAAAATTGTATTAGATATTGTTTAACTTATCTGATTCTTTTAATATCTAAAAAAGTACTTCATGTATTCAGATGTGAACAGTTTATTATGATGTCCCACCAAGAGCTGCCCAAAACCACAAATTTGATATCCATGAAAAGTACATAAACAAGAGAGCTACGAATCATGGAAATGAAGCAAATATGCAAGAAAGGTACTTACATATTATCCTTTCATACTCTAAAGCCTAGGAAACAGTGACTGCATGCTACACCTAAACCTGCTGAGCACACAGGACATCACATTACATCATAGTCATGCGTTTTGTTGCCCCGGGAAGACTCATCTACTACTGATCATCAGTTTTCTGGAGGTCTACACTTAGTCATCGCTGACTTTAACACTGATGTCATTACTGAAGCTCACCCTGTGTCTATGTGTGTATGCGTATGTGTGTCTCGCGGAGTGAGAAACTCATTAATCGTCTTAGTCAACTGTCTCTGTTCAGCACAAGCCCCATAGGCACACATCCTGTCAGCCACCCTCTTACTTTCTGCCTCTCCCACTGAGGCAATAATTCAACATTTTAACTCAAACTGTCTGTCTCTTTTTGTCTCAATTCACATCTCTCATTCCACCTATTTTCCTTTCCACCTGGTGCGTTTCTGTCATCCTTCCACCTTTGTTCTGTCGCTTGTGCCATTCATTATTCTTTCTAGTTTTCCATCTTCTCTTCCTCCATATGCTATCTCTCAATTTTCCATTTAAAATAAAGAAAAATACATTAGCTATAATTTAGTTTGGCTAAAATGTGTAAGGGCTGTCTACAGGGAGTGCAGAATTATTAGGCAAGTTGTATTTTTGAGGAATAATTTTATTATTGAACAACAACCATGTTCTCAATGAACCCAAAAAACTCATTAA
>NW_024586949.1:0-3688 GCF_018398535.1 Haplochromis burtoni
CAACACAGACAGCATCGTCAGAAGGAAAGTTGATCAAATAAATTACAAATGTTGTATTGTTCGATACATATGCGTACCGAACCGAAAGCACTGTATCGAACGGTTCAATATCGATACGAATATCGTTGCACCCCTACTAAATAGACATCCAAGTCAGCCAAAATTTCAGAGTTCCTCAGACGTGCACCGGAAACAGAGCTGTGCCTGTCATCCAACCCATCATCGCAGGGACTATATAAGGGTTGAGAGACGGACACTGACACGATAGGTGACACAGCAGGCGATGGACGAGAGCGTTCACGACCAACATACTCCAGCATGTTGATGTGACAGACGGTCAGGAGTTAACACGATGTAATCGCTTTCACTCAGTTTACGCTCAATGACATACGGACCGGAAAACTTTGCCTGCAGGGGAGAACCAACGACAGGCAAGAAAACCAACACACAATCACCTGACTGGAACATCCATGCTACAGACTTTTTATCAAAATGGGTTTTCATTCTGACCTGAGCCTTTGCTAGCGCGTCACGAGCAAAATTGCAGGCATTATGAAGCCTCTCTCTAAACGAACGAACATAGTCCAGAATGTTTTCTCTTGGACGATGCCTACCTGAGAGAAATTTCTCTTTCAAAAGACGTAGCGGACCACGCACAGTGTGGCCAAAAACTAAATCAGCTGGACTGAACCCCAAAGACTCCTGGCATGTCTCCCTGACGGCGAACAACAGTAGTGGCAACCCCTCATCCCACTCATGGCTTGACTCAGTGCAAAATTTGCGAAGCATGTTTTTCAGAGTTTGGTGGAACCTTTCTAATGCACCCTGACTCTCCTGGTGATGCGCTGGAAGTGTGATGGGTGACACCGAGCTCTGTCATGACCTGGGCAAATATTTTAGACATAAAATTTGTGCCCTGATCTGTTTGGATGCGTTTAGGCAGTCCAAAGGTAGAAAAAAAACTTAAGTGCTTTCACAATCCCACGGGTTTTTAATGAGTGCAATGGAATGGCCTCAGGATAACGGGTTGCAGTACACATCATGGTGAGGTGGTATTTGTTTCCGGACTTTGTTTTTGGAAGAGGACCAACACAATCAACAATGACATGCTCAAATGGTTCCCCAACGACTGGGGTGGGTTTTAACGGAGCAGCCGGAATCACCTGATTTGGTTTACCGGCCAGCTGACATGTATGGCACGAGCGGCAGAATTTTACTACATCCGATTTCAGACGAGGCCAGAAGTAGTAACGGAGGACACGGTTGTATGTTTTTGTAATTCCCAAATGACCGGACATGATGTGGTCATGTGCTAAGCTTAGGACCTGGGGACGGAATGACTGCGGAACAACAATTTGCTGCACTCCCTCATGGGTGCAGCCAGAACTGGGAGTCCAGTAGCGCATCAGCACCCCATCCTCAATGAGGTAGGATGCAGATTTCCTACACTTAGGTTCCTTCACATAAGCCCAAAACAGGATGACAAGCTTTCATCATTTTTCTGGGCTTCTATAAGCTTGTCTTTATCTACTGAGAGTGTCATAGCTTCCTCATCAGGCTGAAGCTCTACTGAAACAGGGGTACTTCCACATTCGGGTGGCAAGCTTGAATCACTTAAGAAAGAGTTGCTAAGATCCACCAAGTCTCCACGTTTGCGTGCCTGCGCACGTGTCACAGCACACACAGGAAACAAAGGAACACAGTTCGGTGCGGCAAGATCAAAACCACTAGTGTCTGCAAGTGGTGTTTCAACTACCTCAGGTAACAAAAAAACTTTGCAGCCAATTAGATAGTTTCCAAGGATGATGTCAATGCCTGCAACCGGTAACTGGGGTCGCACACCAAGTTTAACCTCACCCGACACAAACTGAGATGAGAGCTGCACAAAGTGCAAAGGCACACGCATTACACACATTATAACTCCCCACGCTAACACATCGGCACCACAATACGATTGAGCTGAGAACGGTAAGACACCCTCATGAATGAGTGACTGCTTTGCACCAGTGTCCCGCAAAATACTAACAGGAACCCTCTTTTCTTCTCCCATCAATGAAACAAAACCTTTTGACACAAAGGGCTTGAACTCTTCATCTACTTTATCACTTTGAATTATGGTCACATCTTCTAAGGCATGAGGTTGAGTCTGTAGAAGGTTTATTGGGGAGGGGGATTTACCCTTCCTGGTCTGTTCCTTTCTTTTGATAATGGGACAAACAGCAATGAGGTGTCTCTGCTCATGGCAATAATAACACTCTATTTTCAATGGATGAGGTGGTGGTACGACGGGTGTTCGTTGGAGACCAGATTTTGGGGCTAACAGAGGTCGGTGGGCTGTGAACAGGAGCTGAAAACACCCCTTTGTGTGTCAACACAAACTCATCAGCCTGTACAGCAGCAGCGGCAAGAGTTTTAACCTTCTGTTCGTTTAAGTAGGTTACCACTTTTTCTGAGAGTTGACTTTTGAACTCTTCTAACAACACCAACTCACGCAAGTCATCTAAGGTTTTTACTTTTGTAGCGTGACACCATTTATCAAACAGAGTTTTCTTTTCTCTGGCAAACTCCACATAAGTCTGGGTGGCAGATTTTTTCACATTCCTAAATCTTTGCCTATAAGCCTCTGGCACAAGCTCGTATGCACGCAGGACAGCAGCTTTCACAATGTCATAGTCCAAACTGTCCTCAAGTGAAAGAGCTGTGCATACCTCTTGAGCTTTCCCCACCAATTTGCACTGAAGTAAAAGAGACCATACACTCTTTGACCAGTGTAGTGCACCTGCAATGCGCTCAAACACTGTGAAATAAGAGTCTACCTCAGTTTCTCTAAATGCTGGGACTAATTTGATGTGTCTACTTACATCACAGCTGTCTTCTGGCTTAGGGGATGGTGACTGCAGAGCTGACCGAGGTGTAGGAGGACTGGCAGATATAGAGGCTCCCCTCTCTATCTCCAGAGCCCTCACCCTTAAGTGCATGGCATCCACCTCCAACTGCTGCTTTTTTAACTCCACCTCCTTTATGCGCAGTGTTAACTGCAGCTCTTCCGCAGAAGGGCCAATTTGAGGAGGGAGATTTTTTTTAGTGAGGCAGGAATACCAGCAACAGCTCCCAGCTCAATGTCCTCTGCAGGACCTGGCTCACCAAACAACCCCCTTTCATGCAGTTCAATACACAGGAGCTCTTTAAGCTCTTTTTTTCTTTGCATTCAGTGGCACAGTCACATCAAAGAAATTGGCAATAAGAATGAGGACATCCTTTTTACATCTGTCCAACTTTCCTTCAGTTGGACCTAAAGTGAAATCCTCCAATTTAAATTCCATTTTAACACACACCCTCCCACACAAGAAAAAACTGCCAACCAGAAAAGTAGAGCCCTATTTCTAGAGTTTTTTTTGTTGTTTTGGCCATGCTCACCCTGATACCTGCTACCTTTTGGGATTCAATAAACTGACTGGCTGTTGTGAAATCCGTGGTAGCTGTTTTTTGTTGGTTCGTCCTCCTTGAGAGCAGGGAGTGGGGGGGCATTTTTCCTTATTTTTATTTTCCTTATGTCGCACGCCGGTTCCCTGGGCTGGGGTGTAACATGAATGGGGGCTCGTCCTTTCTTTGGTTCTTTTGGTGTGTGGGCTCTTCTGTTCTTTGTTCTTTGCTGTTGTCGCAGGTGGGTTACCTGTGTTCTTGGTTG
>NW_024586950.1:0-1227 GCF_018398535.1 Haplochromis burtoni
GAAACAGCGAATCGGCAGCATTTATCAGGATCTATCCTAGTTCAACCTGAGCCTTTCAAGGAGGAATACTCAAAAGCATCAGTGCACACACAACAGTGACGTTCAGAAAGTCAAAATCCTGCTTTTCATTAGGAAACAAACTGTTGTAACTATCTAACGTGCAGAGCTACAAGACTGTGAAACGATGCTCCTGTAGGAACCACGAGTCCACCCTGCTCTACCCACAATCCTAAACTGAAACAGCAACACTGCCAATTGGTGGAATTCACTGTTACCATGGAAACTTCTGTTTAAACCTGCAAACGTCTTGTTGTTTAGTGAGCCAAAGCATCAAAAAGCTTGTGAGGAGTGATTGTACTCAGTCGTTGTTTTTTTCTCCTTTATTTTTTTTTAACTCTTAACATCAGGAAAAAAGGGAAAAACAGATTAAAATTAATTAAATAAATGCATTTAAAAGTTGCCAATTTCTGGTTAAAAAGCCTTGTTATTCATCCACAACTTTTCTAGCACTATAAAGCACTGAAATCCCTTCATGCTACAAGCCCCAGTCCCTCACTGGCACAGCGGTCCTTACAGTATACATGCAGCGCTTTTAACCTTTGCACTGGGGGAATTTTGTCTGTTCAGTATCTCGCACAAAGACACAATGATGAACCACCGAGCTGCCGAGCCAAGACTGTCCCGAAGCGTCAGGCTAATGTTACGACATTAAAAGCCGAGCTGCTGAGCTGCACACAAGTAAAGATCCCAGATGTGATGTTTGCATTACAGGATCTGCTTTCCGACCAACCGGGCTCTTTGGACACCCGCTGCAGGTCCACTGACACGTCTCCCTTCTCTGTATCTCCAACACCTCCTCATCCTCCTCATGTTTAGATGGTTGAGGGCTAACTTATAGCTATCCTCAGATAAGACTTTATCCTTCTGATCCAAAGCTGAGTGGAGCCCGTTTGCAAGGAGGAGCAGAGACCCCCCCTCCTCCTAGTTTGTGTGTTGCACCCGAACATCTTCCCAGGAGATAAACCAATCGATTTTTGTTTAGCCTCTGCACAGAAATGAAACGACAATTTGTTTTTACTCTAAAATGATTTGCATATTTAATTTGGAAGCTGCAGCAGTTTCATTTTGATTTAAACTGACAGACGGGCAGATAAAGAGGAGATGGTATTAATTACTGTCCTCAACCAAACTCATCATTCCTGCAGGCAGTCAGTCAGCTAATGCTAT
>NW_024586950.1:2678-3688 GCF_018398535.1 Haplochromis burtoni
ATTACGGTGTATCCATATAAATGGCCCACCCTGTACAGTGAAACTACACTGAGATGAGCCTGCTTACAACACAAAGAAAATCAATAATATGCTGTTATGTTTTTTTGGATTACTCTCTACGAAAAAGTCTTGATCGTGAACTTAATGTCCACACTTAAGACTTGATTACTTGATAAGTGCTTATGAAAAGCTGGAGGCGAGTGGAGAGCAGCTTTTTGGAGCTGTTCAAAAAGTGCCTCATTCAAAGCCTGACAAGAAAAAAAAGAGTTGTTATGTCATCGCCTCACAAGCGGATTAGTGCTTCATGGTGCATCCCTGTTCACGATGATGAAACAGAGAGGTTTTACAAACTGCCTCGATTAATTCTGCATGGCTGCGCGGTACAAACCTCAAAGTGATTCACAGAGCAAGAAAACAATAAGAAAATAGAATATGCCTTCCACATGCTACCACAAACATCTCTGTGTTAAATGAATTGCGACCTGTGTCCTTTTATCTGTTGTGCAAAACATGCAGGCTGGTCCGAACAAGCGGTGCAGCTCATGTGAGAATGAAGAGGTGAAGATCGTGGCTGAGTGTTATGAGGGCGCGTGTTAATGTAAATGGATTAAAGTCCGGGCTAACAGCGGATTGTGTGTGCGGTGAATTCAAGTGTAAATTGAGGGAATGATTTGCATAAGCTCATATTTGTTACTTTTAATACTAACTCGTTAGTCTGCAGTCTTAAAATGTGCTAATTTGCAAAGCACCACCCTGACTATGAAACAGTATGAAGACATGATGTTGTTTTAGAAGTGACAGCTCGTACATTGAACTGTAAACATAAGCACTCAAACATGAACCTGATTTAATCTGAAGGTTTTAACTGGGTCTTGTTCCAAAGTATGCAGTGAAAGACAATCCAACCACTCCCCATGAAGGCCGATCAATACCCACTACTGACATATTTATCGAGGTCCTCCTGTGACTGAGTGCTACACTGATGAGGCTGGCTAAAGATGCCCCAAAAA
>NW_024586951.1:0-3686 GCF_018398535.1 Haplochromis burtoni
TGAATAAAAATAGAAATGGCTTCATGTTACAAACATATTTTATGAGGAGTACCTGGAATATGAATATATTACAACTTTTCATTTTAAAGATTTTGAAGAAAAACAACCCGTGGGGTCATTTATGACTCCACGTGTGCATCTAAGGGTTAAAAGGAAAAAGCTGAAAGTTTAAATAGTTAAAAGTTGAAATGTAAATAGTTGGTTTTTGTATTATATGATTTATTTATTAGATTTTATGTGGAGTGAATAAATAAGTTTATTTATGGTGCCTGCTAGAGAGACAAAGCACGTAAAAATTCCAAAACACGTAAAAACTCCATAGCACGTACAAAGGCTGTCTAATTTTTAAAAGTTTACGGACTTTGGAGTGCAGTTACGTAAAGTCACAGTTGTTGTACAAAATAAATGTGAAAAATGTTGTTTTGTGTACCCTCGTGATTTTTGAAATGGTTTTATTTACAAACTTGTTTTGGTTTGCGGTCAGCTTTAATATATTTGGTGTCGTATTGGCCGTCTGATAAATTGATTTTGTGACTGTTTTGCTACATTGGGCCCACCCAGTGCCAGAAATTAGCCAATTCAAACTAGAAGTAAGATGCAACTACAGAACCCACTGATAATGCATTTCCAACTTTTTAGCTCATGTTGTACCCACAAAAAACTTGAAAGATGGGGCCCGGGTGGATTTCTATGTACTTTGCCTAGTTGGGGCCCATTTAGTTCCCAGATTTTACCAACATAACACCTATAAGGTGTCGGGATGAAATATTATTTTATATTCATAATCTATGTTACTATTCATAATCAGTATTATTACTGTGGCATCACTTATGATTCATCATTATTACTATTTCATTGACACATTTATTGAAACTGATGATGTTATATTAAAGTCTGTATTTCAGGTGTTGGTATAACTACACTATAATCTTATATACACATATATATTGCTTTTTGTGCTGAGTAAAGGGTTGAAGTTAATTAAGATAAGATAAGATAAGATAACCTTTATTAGTCCCACACGTGGGAAATTTGTTTTGTCACAGCAGGAAGTGGACAGTGCAAAAGTTATGACGCAAAAATTAGAATACAATAAGAATAAATACAGTACACAGCTGTACAGAATAGAATAAAATAATATACTATATACAGTAGAATAAAATAGAATAGAATACGAATGCTATATACAACTGAGTAAAAATACAACGATGCAGAAAGATTATTGCACTTAGTGTTATTGCAATGTTGGATGTGTGTGTTGATCAGTTAAAGTCTTTGTTTGGAGTCTGACAGCAGTGGGGAGGAAAGACCTGCGAAATCTCTCCGTCCCACACCGTGGGTGCCGCAGTCTCCCACTGAAGGAGCTGCTCAGTGCTGTCACAGTCTGCTGCATGGGGTGGGAGACGTTGTCCAACAGGGATGACAGCTTAGCCGCCGTTCTCCTGTCACTCACCACCTCCACTGGGTCCAGAGGGCATCCTAGAACAGAGCTGGCCCTTCGGATCACCCTGTTCAGTCTCTTCCTGTCCCCAGCAGAGATGCTGCCGCCCCAGCAGACCACACCATAAAAGATAGCAGAAGCCACAACAGAGTCATAGAAGGTCTTCAGGAGTGGGCCCTCCACTCCAAACGACCTGAGTCTCCACAGCAGGTACAGCCTGCTCTAAGGGTTTGAAGCTACAGTCGGTGCGAGTCCGACTGATCAATGGAGCAAAGTTCAAGCTGGAAGGATTGCTTATATATATACAATTTAACACATATTTTACATGATTGTTTAAGAAAGGAAATAAAGGCCGTGTGCCCTGTGCTATGGATGTTTGCCTGGTAACAAATGTGGATAATGATAATAATCATGACCCCGCAGAGCGGGACATTCTCTTCAGCCAAAAATCTTAGAGGCCAACCAGAAAGCAGCTGTAGAGAACAATGAACCCTCCGACATTTGTGAGTTCTTCGTTCCTTTCCCTGAGTTGTCTGATCTCTTCACAGAGTCGTCTGCTCTCTTGCCTGAGTTCTTCGTTCTGTTGCCTGAGTTGTGTGATCACTTGCCCAAGTTCCATGTATTCTCGATTGACTTGTGCGTTGTCTCGATTGCCTGTGATGTCTGTTTTCTTCCCTGAGGCGTGCGTTAAATGCAGCGATGTCTAAGTTTTGACTAACAACAATATGTAGAATTTCAACTGCCGTACGCTGCACTGGGTCTGACTGAGTGAGTTCTCTTGATGTAGTTGTATGATTTCTTGCCTGAGTTGTATGATTTCTTCACTGGGTTGTATGGGCTCTTGCCTGGGTTGTGTATTCTCTCGCTGGAGTTGTGTGTTTTCATGCATGAGTTTTTTGTTTTCTTTCCTGAGTTTTGCGTTATATTCAAGGAGTTCTCTGTGTAGTCTCCTAAGTACTATGTAGAGATTCAACTGTTGGCTGCACTGGGTCTGACTCATCTCTGCTTCCAGATGGATTATTCGACGTTCCCTGTGACATTTCTTTGGAGGTTTAAAGCTCAAAAAAGTTAAATTTCTGAATGATTTAAATGCAAAGGTCAGCTTTGTCTTTCATAGTGTGTACCTTGAAGGCCCTGAGTACTTTCTCCCACACTGGAAACACTGGGATGATAACATTATTTGAACATTACCTAATAAGACTGATTCAGGACATAAATAACTACAACTTGAATCTCTGACCCAGAGTTCAAGCTCACTGCTGTAATATATCCTGTAATATATATATATCATAATAATCTGACGATACATATAATATTGGCCATATTATATTTACATTGCCACAGTGAGATGACTTCAGTCTCATGACCAACATTAGCTAATTGTTATTTACTAACTAATCTTAAATGACTGTTCAGCACAGAAATGAAGCCCAACAATCATGTTTACAGTCCTTTGGTCTCAGATGAACAAAATATGTTCTCCTTCATTTCTGTCACACAAAGCTGTATGACACGTTTCTCGCGGTTAGTATCATGGTTGCTAGGCAACCTGAACAGCGCGACGAAGGCTAGACCGTCCCATTTCACAAGCCTCTCACTTCCGCACTTCTCGTACTTATAGTACGCGCCGTACGTAGTACGCGTGCGGTCGCTGGATTAGGACACAGCCTGGGCCTGCCACAGTCAGAAATGAGGATAAAACAGGACGTTTGACAGCAGTGAGTTCCTGCAGCGACCTCTCGTTTCTCTCCTCAGTGCTGCATGTTCATGAGCTTTAAATATGTCATGTCCAAAATGAGCAAATTTTTGGACATGACCATAATATGTGTGAATGGGTTCCTAAGTAAGGACCACAATTTCGCCAACAAGTGTCAGGAGTTGTTGGGTTCGATTTAGCAATTATCTCGGGGGTTCTAAAATATCCTCCTGAGACCCAGGAAAAAAAAAGTATTTTGATTTTGTTAATATAAATCAAGTATTGGCTTGGTAAAAAACACATTGCAAAAACAATTTTGTTTTTAACAGATTTTATTTAAATTTTACAACATGTGCACTGCAGTGCACAAGGGGAGTTCATTGATCACGAATGTGAAACTAACAAAATTCAAGAGCTGATTAAAAAAATTAAATGCTGCACTGAAATCTTTGTAAGCAGGATTTTAAAACATAGTTACATAAAAACTAGAGATGGACCGATCCGATATTACGTATCGGTATCGGTCCGATACTGACCTAAATTACTGGA
>NW_024586952.1:0-985 GCF_018398535.1 Haplochromis burtoni
GGCCCTAATACTGAACCCTGGGGCACACCAGCAGAAACAGGATAGAGACTTGAAGAATGGGATTTAAATTGTGGCACATCCGCAGTGAACTTTGCTGTGAAAATGATCTAAACAAAAGGAGCGCAGATTTCGGAATCTTCAAGTGTATGATAAGATCAAAATAAGCAAAATTGCATTTCATGTAGTTGAACGTTTTTTTTTTTTTGGCAAAAACGGAAAGCAATGACAGTTACAAATGTAATGTGCATTAAACAAGTTCAAACGTGTTGATAGAGCCAGCTCTGTTGCGGGTCATTTTGACCTGTACTGTGTAAATCCACTCAGAGTTGTCAAAAAACTGCAATAAAACAAAAGCAACTTTACTTTCCATTAGATAAACATTTAGACATACAACACAGTTTGACTTTCCATAACTATTTGTAGGAACAATTTAGTCAAGGTTTCGTTCTTACAAACACATTTCTTTTGAACTCACCCGATGTTCTCAGTTTTTCAATGTTCAACATTTTCAATTTTGTCCACATGATGGACAGAACATAACTGTGTGCTTTCTGTAGATGTACTTCTTGCATTTCTGACAAAAAGTGCTTGTTTTAAAACATGAATCTTCCTAACTTAGATTTAAAACAAAAGATTTCTACATGTCCTCCAGTCTCAAAAACAGATGACAAACCAATCGACACACCTGAGTCACTGACTTTGTTATATCCACTCACTCTCACTGGCTCTGTTTATTACTGATCACTGTGTAACTGCTGTAAATTCACAGTAACTGCCACCTCCTTACAAATGATTATTGCATTAACCACACTTGTACAGACTGTATATAACTACCAACTCTCCAGCCATGTTGATGGATTGCCTATATTGGCTGAAAATTCCTGTCTTTTCCAGGAAAAAAAGACAGGCAGACGATGCTTACAGGATGTGATGTGACAACACTAATGAAATATTGATGTGTCATATTTGTCCAAGGCGTATTTCA
>NW_024586952.1:2231-3686 GCF_018398535.1 Haplochromis burtoni
GTAGTGTTTTTCTTCTTCTTCCGTGAGGCTGCCTCCCCTCTCCTCCTCTCTCCAGCTCTTTCACCTCTGTATCACCGCAGCAACAGCAGAGCAAGTTGAGTAACAGCTAATCAACCAGCGCATACTTTGTGTTACATAAGAGGACGTGAGCTGTATGGAGGGCCAGGAGTGAGGAAATAAATTAATGAAATACGTTATTAAATAAATAATTAAATTTGTCATTAATTAATAAGTTATGTGTTTATTTATTTCAAATTGTATTTAATTATTGACACATTTAATCAATTATTTAATGATGTATTTATTTAATTCATTTTGACAGTCCTGACCCTGCGGCTCTCTTCATGAATTACTTTTATCTGCCAACCTCACCCATCAAACTCAGGGGGTGGGGTTAATGGTGTTCGAGTAAAAACCATTACTTTGGCCTGGTGGCCAGTCTTTTTATTGGACATTTCTCTAACTAACTGAACTTGCCTTTAAATACCCTGTTTGTATGTCACCGAATACACTTTAAATATTTTTTTTAGCCGAGAATGTAGACGTTTAATCTTCAGATATCTGGTTGGTTTGTCAAGATAGAGCCTATTTGCAAAAGTCCTCCGATGATTTCGGAGATGTCTGCCCCGCCCAGTCTCACAGCAAAACCTGTGACATACCCATACTCCATATGCCAGAGGTCAGTGTATGACAAGCTGTTTATCTACTGTATATTCTGTGGTTGGTGAGCCAGTGCTCAGTGCTTTACTTGTTAGCTCTTCCTCCCCACATGATCAGCTGGTTGGCTGGTTTGTGATTTGTTGAGAACCTCAATCCCCCCTGCCCCCATCTATTTTTTTCCCCAGAGCTCTCTCAGTTCATTTGAAAAGCAAATGTTATGTAATTTTATTTAAGAGTTGCATGCCTACCAAAAAGCTAATCCGTGTAAATGCACAACGGAAAACAATTAAAGTGGGAATACCTGTTGATGGTATAATAGTGTCCTAACTAGCATAAGAGAAACCAGATTTACTTTAAAAATAAACAAAGAAGTTCAAATCTTTGTCTTTCTTATCAGATTTTCCAAACGATCCTCTTGATCTGGTTTTGAGTGATCTAATAGAGCGCAAAAACAATGTTTTTCTTTGAGAAAGGGGATTTTTGGAAGCCCTTTTTTGTCATTTATTTTAAAAGACCTTTAAAATCCCTGTGTGCCTTTTGCTATTGCTTTTTTTTACAAGTACAGAAAGCACATATATTGCTTGAATCCTTATGTTTAAGTCCTGTTGGTGTCTCTGTCCTTCTGCAGGTTTGAGTGCTGCAAAGCTGTTGAAAGCCAGTGGGCTCGATCCTGTAGTGTTGGAAGCCAGAGACCGGGTTGGTGGTCGTACCTTCACTGTGCAGGTAAGGCAAAGAGTGTCAATACTACTGTAGGAGCGGCTCATAAAAGAGACAATCAGTAACAGTAATATAAAT
>NW_024586953.1:0-3685 GCF_018398535.1 Haplochromis burtoni
GATAGAAGGTCCTGAGGATGCAGGGGCTCATGCCAAATCTTTTCAATCTCCTGAGAAGACCATGCGGCCAATCACATGAAACAGCAGACTGGGATCATACCATTATGTGAAAGAAGGAAGGGGGGCATGAGCTTCGAAAATAGCAAGTGTAATGGTACATGCAAGGTACACAGAGAGACGGAGGAGCTGGATTTCAATGCAAGCGTGTCGGGAAAAAGTAAGAGACGAGTGAAAACGTGAAATATGCAGCATCTGGCTGCTTTTCAATGATACTGAAGACTGCAAAGCTGAGTACAGAATTGATCCAATTAGGAGCTGGCTAAAGTGATGCCTGTTCCTATTTTCAACATTTTTAATTGTGGAGGACAAAAGTTTAAAACTTGTCCAGGTCTTCAACCTCGTATTTGTTCTCCCTAGTAGTAGTAAATGCATAAAACAAGACTTTTAAGAAAACACTGAATATAAAATTGCTTTCTTGAAAAAGACTAAATTTACAGTTCAGTATTAAATATGAAACAAAATGTGCCATATTCCACCTGTCAGAGTTTCTTTGAATGGCAGAGATGCAGAAATGTGAGCCACAACTCAGTGTCTGAGGGGCTAAATGAGCCTCACAGGCCTGAACGTGCGCTTGGAGGCATTTACAACTCATAACTCTTTGATCTGCTGCTCACTACAAACAAGCACAAGCATACATTTTGGACTTTTAACTGTACTTTTAACCTCCCTTATGGCCAATCATACAATACAAATTAATGAATCAATAACCAAATAACAGAAAAATAACAGAAATAACAATAAATGACAAAACTTTCTGTTTTTTATTTTCTACTATAGAAATTTCTGGAGGTTTTTACGACTACAGTTAAAAAAAACCTCCCTCAAAACATATTTTTTATTCATACATCATACTGTGGTAAACTACCAGAATCTATTTAGGACTATTTTATTTAAAGACTATTGAGGAAAAACAAAACAAAAAGGCTTCAGTGAGACTAAATATTGATCCATTTGTACTTTTGCACATTTTGTATAAGTGATATAGTTTGGTTGGAGTGATAAGCTCTGGTTGCATTCTTTCAAATTCAAATTCAAATTCAAATTTTATTTGTCACACACACACAACCATACACAGTATGACATGGGGGTGAAATGCTTGTAGCTGTACAATGCCCGACCATTAAATGACAGAAGAAAAGTTTTACAATATTTACAATTTACAGTTTACTACAAAAATTTACAAATTAACTTAGGAATTTACAGTAAAGAATGTGCAAATAGCAGAAGAGATTATAAAGATAAGGATTATAAATTATAGGAATTATAGGATTATAGGAAATGTGTGGTGGTGCGTGTGGTGACGTGTGTGAGAGTCCAGTCTTATAGTGACGTGTTTGGGAGAGTCCAGTCCTACACCTGGTTCAGGCCCCGAATAGCCTGGGGGAAGAAGCTCCTCCTCATTCTCTCTGTTTTGGCCTTAAGGGAGCGGAAGCGCTTCCCAGACCTCAACAGTGAGAAGAGTCCATTGTTGGGATGGGAGAGGTCCATCATAATCTTCCTAGCTTTGGACTTGCACCGCTTGGTGTAGATGGACAGCAGGTCAGGGAGCTCTGATTGAATGATGCGTTCTGCCGAGCGCACCACCCTTTGCAGATCTCGTCTGTCCTGCTTGGTGCTGTTCCCAAACCAGGTGCAGATGTTTGCCGTCAGGACGCTCTCGATGGTGCAGGAGTAGAAGTTCTTGAGCACCTTCAGTGGCAGATGGAAGTCTCTAAGTCTTCTGAGGAAGAAGAGACGCTGACGGGCTTTCCTCTTTGCATCACTGCTGCAGTCAGGCATAGAGGGTAAATATGCTACCATTCTTAAAGCCAAACACTTTTATAAATCGTAAGCTTTGTTGTTTCTTTTAAACACAAATAACCAACAATTTGAATGTGATAGCATTTATTTTAATATTGTCAGAAAAGCTATGCATTGTTAACATGTTATTCGTATGATAATACCACAGGTTGTTGCTTTTGGAACCTAATGTTCCAGGAAGCATTTGCAGCTGTTGTGTGGTTTGTGGTGAGAATTTAACTGTCCTTCCCAACCATTGCATTGCATTTCTTTTTTGCGTGCGTGTATTTGTATGACTGATATATATTCATTAAATTTTACTGTGAAAAAGCTTAGTGTCTTCAGTTTGTGTCTGTCACAATTTGGCACACAATGGGGCAGACTGATTCAAGTGATTGCAAGAGTCAGCAATTCATTTGCATTCATAAATTATGTGGCAATTAATTGCAGACCTTGTTTAAGAGTGGTTGTTTTCATTCTGAGTCTGACAGAGACAGGTTGCCTCCCACCAGACTCAGCCTGCAGGCGACCAGTTGGTGGTCGTCCTATTTTTACTTTTGTGTGACTGAGGCCTAAATCACCTATTCTGTTCTACACTAACTTTATTTATGTATTTATTATTTACTTGCCGTACTGTGATAATACTATTAGGCTACTGACATGTTTGCATTGTTGGAGCTGTTTTCTTTTACATTTGTGCCCTTTACCACTGGTTTACCTGTTTAACACACATATATGAACACACACACACACACACACACACACACACACACACACACACACACACACACACTCGATACTCTGCAGTCACATTTCACCCATCTGTTGGGTTTCATTTCAGTTTTTACATGTCATGATATTTCTGCATGTTAATTATTTGAGTCACAATAACATCTGAGAAACAATCAATAAACCCTCACATTAAGGTTGGTTTCTCCTCTGATCCCTTATTCTTCTTGAGCTGTTAGAATAACTGCTTGTATCTGCCATCCTTTTTTCTTTTTCTCATTCCCCTTGCTCTCTCCTTCTTTTTGTGTCCCTCAAGCCCTTGTACCTGCATGTGTGAGTCTCAGGCTGGCTGTTCCTTATGATGCAGTTTTTTAAAGGATGGTTTCATTTATCAAGGGAAAACAGACCCGCTCCCTGTGACTAAGTAATCCCTAATCTTTATACAGTAACTTGTTGTGCCTCCCTTGGCAGCAAGAACCTTCATTTTGTTATTTTTTTCTTTCTTTCTTTTTTTTGAGCCATTCAGAGATGAAGTTGCTGGTGTGTTTTAGATCATTAAGTGAGGCTGACTGAGTCTTTTTCCTCCAGATTTTTGGAAGAAAGAACAATTCATGGTTCCATCAAAAACAGCAAGTCATCCAGGCCCTGAAGCAGCAAAACAGCCATAGACCATCACACAACCACCACCATGTTTGACTGTTGGTATGATGTTCCCTTTATGCCAGATGTAGCAGGATGCAAAATTTACAAAACTGTCAACTTTTCAGTTCACAAAATATTTTCCAAACGTTTTGGGGGATCAGAAAGATGTTCTTAGCAAACATGAGATGAGCCTTTGTGTTCTTTTTGGTCAGCAGTGGTTTTCTCCTTGAACTCTCCCATGGGTGATGTTTTTACCCAGTCTCTTTCCATTTGTTGAATCTTGAATTACTGAGACAAGTGAGGCCAACAGTCCTTTACATGTTGTTCCAGGTTCTTTTGTTGATCTGGATGATTTCTTGATACACTCTTGGAGTTCATTTGTTTGGCCAGCCACTCCTGGGAAGATTCACCAGTATTTCAAGATTTCTCCATTTGTGGATAATTGCTTTTATTGTGCCCAAAGCCTTAGAAATGG
>NW_024586954.1:0-3685 GCF_018398535.1 Haplochromis burtoni
AGAAAAATATTTAGTATACACATCCAGAAATGCATATACTATTATATATTGTACATATATTTATTAGTTTCAGATGTAGCCTTTCTTGTATTTTGCTTGTTTACATTATTGTATTTTGCACAACTCTGTTGCTTGTGAAGCTCGCACACAAGAATTTCACTCACATGTGCTGTACCAATGTACCTGCACATGTGATGTGACAATAAAAGTGATTTGATTTGATTTGATTTGATTTGATAAAGAGCCGCATGTTGCTGACCCCTGTCCTAGGAGAAGGCCTGAAATAGTGAAACGAGAACATTTTAACCCTCGTGCTCATTGTGAAAATTTAGCATAAACATTGTTGAAATTGCTGTTCTTGGTGCTCCCTTAACAGACCACAACAAAATACAGTGCACTCACCACAAAACAAAGCATGTTGCTGCTACCTTTGAAATATCTCAGCTTGCATAGGAAATATAATGCCCATCCCTTCTTGTAACCAGCCTTTGTAAGCTTGTTGTCAGTCTAAACACCCAAACATACTATTTAAATCCTGTTCTGCCCTCTTCTTTCACCATCTCTGAAAGTCTTATGTATATTTAGAAGCAGACGATTTCTCCCAAACCACACCATTAGTGCTCTGTACTCCTGCTACTGTCATAAATGCACAAGAGAGTTTCAAGAGGTGGAGCAAGACTTTTCTCTGCATGTGAGCTGAGGCTACTGCAATGACATCTTGTGGCACTATGGAGGCGTTTGCTATCCCCATGTATGAGACCCACACATTCTCTGCATGTGCGTCTCTCAGCTTAAGCAGTGTCAGAGCGTAAATGGAGCGGATACACCAATATGGCTCCAAATTTACATAATTTCAAGTCACTAAATTAAAGAAGTTATTGTAATGATATAATGAATCCAACTCACAAAAGAAATGAGTAAAAAACACATTTCACTATTTTAGCTTCCTCGATGCTGCACACTGATTAGATATTTTATTTTAGGTTTCTGTAATGCGTCATCCACCACTATGCACGAGCTCTTTGATCAATTGTATTGTCTAGATGCATTCTCCATCATCCAGGTAAGTAAATCTCCAAAAGTTGATTGTGTTCATCTGGACGTAGCGTTTTCAGTGGGAGAAACGTTTCGTCACTCATCCAAGTGACTTCTTCAGTCTCAGCTGACTGCAGGTTTCCCCAACCTTATAAACGAAAATATTTGCATAATGACTGAAACCACCCACTGAAGGAACAATGATGAAGGAACTGTCCTCCCAACTGTCCTTCCAGGCCTTCGTTCCTTCAGTGGGCTGGTTTCAGTCATTATGCAAATATATTGTTTATAAGGTTGGAAACCTGCAGTCAGCTGAGACTGAAAAAGCCACTTGGATGAGTGACGAAACGTTTCTCCCACTGAAAACGTCCAGATTAACACAATCAACTTTTGGAGATCAATTATATTATTTGTACTAAAATATACATTTTCAATTGACTTTAACAAAAAGCAGAAGGAACAGTAAAGCTTGTTCTTATTTTTCTTTAAGATATCAAATTACAGTTTTTACTTGCATTCCTGAGCAGAAAAACATGTTTTATTGTTTGAACGTTATGCTTGATTAATGCCTGACTTCCCAGAGAAGTACCAGATTTCTAAAATTCATGTACGTCTTCTTGTTTTTATGACAGGTTGAAGGTTTCGGCTGCAGTATCACTGCCCACATCAGCAACAGGAAAAGTGCAGCTACAGTGATGCAAAGGCTGAACCAGAAGCAAATTTGTGGCAGTGACACCACACTCTCATCTCTCGTGACACCACACTGTCAGAGGATGCATGTAAATGCATGCGGCATGGAAAAAACATATTTTTTCTTTGTTTGTTTCACAGCAGGTAAGCTTGCTTGTTTTTCTCATCAGCCAATCTTTTTGGTAAAATGGTTCTAGGAACCATATTATCTTGATATATACACAGTACAGCAGCTAAAATAACTATTGAACGCCACTTTTCCAAGTAAATACATTTCTAAAAGTGCTGTTGATATGAAATTCTTACCAGATGTCGACAATAATCCATCCAATCGACACATGCAAAGAAATCAAACCATATATGTCCATAAATTATGTGTAATAATGAGAAATGACACAGGAAGTATTGACATGCATACTCTGTGTAAAAGCCTTGTTGTTGGTGATGACAGTTTCAAGGGCTTGAGGGTCCTGAGCAGTATCTTAGCTGGGGTGGCTGTAGCTCAGGAGGTCTCTGTCTGCATGCCAAGTATCCTTAGTATCTAAGATACAAACCTCAAGTTGCTCTCTGATGCATCCATCACAGTATGAATGTGCGTGAATCTTAGTTAGTGAGCACTTAAAACCATAGAAGAAAGTGTGAATGACTGTGTTTGGGTGAATGTGGCATGTTATGTAAAGCGCTTTGAGAATCAGTCCATTTACCATTCCCACGACTGCACTCTTCTGGACAGAGATCTTGGATATTATTCCTGGGATTTGTTGGAGTCACTGCACCGAGTGCTCCGATTACCATTGGGACCACCGTTACCTTTACCCTCTACATTTTCTTGAGCTCGTCTCTGAGCCCTTGGTACTTCACCAGCTTCTCGTGTTCCTTCTTCCTTCCTTAACCATGTTGCTGTCATTCAGTATCACTACATCTATCATTACGGCCGTCTTCTTCTGTTCGTCTACCACCACTATGTCCAGTATATATACAGCCTGCACCTGGGGTCTTGCCTGGTGTGATAGACCCCAGCCTCTATGGATCTTGTGCTCAGAGCTTGTTGTTGTGCTGCCATGATGAAAAATCTATAGGCAGTTTTAGGTTTAGATCAACAAGCCATAAAGACAAGCATCCCACAGTAGTATCTATGAAATCGGCATTGAACAAATTTATAGAAAATCAAGTGTTTTAACAAATTGGAGTTTAAGAATTGATTTCAAGTCTTATTTCTAACTTTGATGTTTAGTACAGAGATAATGGCTGCTATTTGTATGTGTACATTTAGTGCAGGCTACCATAAAACTTTCCATCTCATAGAAACATAGCACTCTGTGAATAGATGGCTCACAACCCCCCAAACATTGTGGTTAGCACCTTTTTTTCTTTTCTTTTTTTTTTTTTTTCCAAATGTAGTATTTGTCTTTAGTCTACTGCATGTTACAAAGAATGTTTTTGTTCTATGTTGCTATTTGAAGTTCTGAAAGCTTAGAGGAGGGTTGTTTATGAATCCTGAAATCCTGCAAATGATTGGAGGACTGTTCAGAACTACATAAACTTGTGAAAATTCGGTGGGGTTTTTGTTACCTCTATGCAGAGTGTGCTTAAAAATGAAAAAAGAAAAAGTATTTCATGATCCTCAGTATCTGTGTGTAGAAAATTACCCTCCAACTTGCTAAGAAACTACTAGATGTCTAAACCAATTCTCTCTGGACGTTCGAACTCAGCTTGATCATTGATGAAGACTGTTACTGTGACCTGAAGGTTTATTGGCTTTACTTTCTACATTTTGTAATCGTATCAGCAGACCTGCAACCATATGTTCTGGACACTCGGGTAAAGAGAGGGGCTGAGTTTTTAACTGATCACCACCTGGTGGTGAGTTGGATCAGGTGGCGGGGGAGGACGCTGGACAGACCTGGTGCACCTAAATGCGTAGTGAGGGTGTGCTGGGAACGCCTAGCAGAGGCCCCAG
>NW_024586955.1:0-764 GCF_018398535.1 Haplochromis burtoni
GTTTCACATGTGTGGACCTGACCAAAGAACATTAATAACGAAGGAACAACCTCCTGCAACATTCCCTCAGACAGCAAGGTTGAAGGAACCTGTTGCTGAAACTTCTCTTTAGATTGTGCAGTGTGTTATGGGGGGTTCATTGTTCATGATTGCCAGCATTCTGTCAACATACATACATATGCAATATAATTGGCACTCTTGTTTTTGACATAAATACCTGCTCTTGATGCGCTGTGAAAAACTTTGTGATTTCTGATTGCTTGAACTCTCGTCCAACTTTACCCAACATTACTGTTTTCTGTAAACTTCATATTTATTATTTTTCCGTCCTGTATGTACCGCATAACTTTGTACTTTGTCTATTTTCTTTTTGTATTTTAAAGATAGCAGAAACTTGCTTTGATTCTAAATGTCCACCTTGTCTTTTATTTTCATGTGTAAATGCTTCATATTATAATCATAGATAGTCCTCCTTTTAGATGAGGTCACATAAAATACTTAACAACTGTACTATGAATGGCAATAATTAACAATTATTTATAAAACCTCTATTAATATTGTATGTATACATGTGCATCTACATACTGTGTTTATATGTAATGTTAATTATGTACTTAGACTTTGCGAATGCTGCCATGAACCATTAACAGCTTATAAATAACTGGTTTGTACTTTCTGTTGAATCCATAATTCAGTAATTAAGTATGAAAACACTTGTGTCAAAAATATTGTTATATGTGAACTCACTAAAGACATTTACATTA
>NW_024586955.1:2569-3683 GCF_018398535.1 Haplochromis burtoni
TTATTATTAAAGAGGAAAATCTTGTGATTCACATCTCATCATTTTGTCTCATCACTCAGTTTCACTTTTTAAAAGCTAAATACATATTTCAGTTTTATCTTTTCTAATTATTGCAAAAGTTAAGTAAGAGAAAGGTCAGATGAGGTTTGCATCAAAAAGTACCAGGAAAGAAAAACATCAAATAAGATACTTCCCAGAAGTGACTCTGGGAAGTACCTATTTATAACCGTCATGGTTTGTCATTAAGAAAGTGAAAGTATAAGATCTGATCAGTCTATATAAGACCGACTTTGTTCCATTCAACAGTTTCACTTGATCTTTGCCTCTGCAGCTGCATCACAATACAGGTAAGAATTCTTTACCATGTATGTTATCAGGTTAAAAATGAGCCTTAGTGATTCATACCAGTTCATTTTTATTATGTTTTCTTACTTTTCTAATTGCTCAGGAGTTTGGAAATCCCACACTAGTGAGTGGAAAGTTCAGTCTGCAGACCATATGCTGTAAAATCATTGCCACTACACTTTAAGTCTTACTCTCTAAAATGTTGCATTTTTCCCTCCTTCTCTTAATGAATTTATTGTAGAAGGCAACATTTGTGCAACGACTGTGGTTTTACGTTTAAGCTTTAAACTCATTTAGTTTAACTTTATAATTATTTTATAAACTTTTTCTTTTTTCGGGTGTGGGCACCTGATCATTGAAATATTTGTGTGTTACTGATTGATATTAACTTTATCTTTACTTCTTCAGTTTTAGCAATGGGAGGTGGCTCTTCTTCTCCTACACGTAAGTAGTATATAGTGAAGAAATTGTTCTCTGTTGCAGAATAAGCCAAGAGCTGCATATTAGAATGCAATTTTAGTCTTTGTTGCACAGTTATATTCCCACTGCAAAAAAATCAGAAATATTAATGGAAACTGAAATTGTATTTTACTTTCTCTATGTTTTACTTTGTAGCACCTCCAGCTCCACCACGTCTTCCTAGTAAGTTATATCATAAATTTAACAACATAAATTCTACAATTAATTTGCACATACCTGTCTAATGCGTGTTTCATGTTGTTTGTTTTTATTTTCTAGCACCTCCACCTTCTCCTAGTAAGTTTCATTT
>NW_024586956.1:0-1488 GCF_018398535.1 Haplochromis burtoni
CGTCTCATGACAATGACGTAAGCGAGCGCCACAATCATGGCAACAGCTGTGTGCAGATCAAGAATGAGTAATTGTCACTGTAGAAACCCGATCCGTACCAGAAACCCGATCCGTACCAGAAACCCGATCGGTACCCCGCATGCACAAATCTTACGTCACTTCCTTTCTTTGCAAACATTGCGACAGTTAATGTATTTGAGTGACATGGTTAGCGCCCAGTTAGCTCATAGCATTTCTCAACAGCACTAAGTGATTTAGTGATAGTCGAGTGTGTTTATGCTTTTCTGTGTAGAGAGGATTGTTGGAACAGTGAGGATGATGTCCGCTATCACTGTCAATTGTCAGTAAACACTTAATCTGGCTGATGAATCTTCACGTGACATATTACTAAGTCAGTATTATTAAGTCTGCAATTAGGCGCCATTCTTATTTTACGGCGCTGTTGTTCAATCGGGGGACGCACTCTGTTAAGGAGAAAAGCATGAATTTGTTTATATACGGATTATACGTTGTTTAAATGTCCCGGGCTGTCAAAAATGAGGCAGAGCTGTTGAGAAATGCTATGAGCTAACTGGGCGCTAACCGTGTCACTCAAATATATTAAATGTCGCAATGTTGGCAAAGAGAGGAAGTGACATAAGATTTGAGCATACGCGTTACCGATCAGGTTTCGGGTACGGATCGGGTAGTGACAGTAATATATCGAGTTCAGGAGAGAGTATGAGCGTGCAGCGTTTAAAGCGTTTGATTCCGTAAAAAGTGACAAAAACATTAGTGTCCGCTGTTCACTGCGTGGGAAGAAAACTTGTTTTTGCAGCGAAAAAAAACCCCCTAACTTCCGAACAATCACAGAGTACGCTACCAGGGAATGGGAAATTCAAAAACTCGCGGATTCTTCCACTGACTGCTCCAGCACACCTGCACCAGGGTAAACCTCCGCCTACCCAACTCCTGCTTTACAGGTGAAAATAGAGCAACAGGACCGCTTTGATATTACTGGCCAGCTCAGGTTTTTCAAGGATTCTGGTACACAGAGCAGATAACACATGAGTTTCTATAAACACCCCAAGCTGTGTTTAGTCTACAAAAATGGCATTTTATTTTGCACATTAAGAAAACAAGAAATTAGCCGTTACATTTGTATTATTATTCACTATCTGTAATTGCTCAGGTATTTATTCTTCTAAAAACAATGAAGGACCTCACACTGACAGACATCCTCATGTTTAGGCACAGAAAGATGCTGCTTCAAACAATAATTGAACTGGTGGCTTACCCTGGATAAAACTCCTTCACCCATCGCAGGAGGAAGCTGCAGTCCTTGTCATCCAGAACAAAGTCTGCAATCTTTTTGAGTCTTGCGCTGAAAGTTTGATGGTACTCTCTTGCATAAAAGTTACAGATGTCCATCTCTGGTGGGTAGCAGTTCTTCACAACCTCCACCACCCACTGCATGTCCTTCTTCACCTGTTTGCCCATGGACTGGAT
>NW_024586956.1:2381-3683 GCF_018398535.1 Haplochromis burtoni
GTCTGCTCGGATAGGCGACTGGTTCACCTGATCACCAGTGGGGCTCGATGGGTTCTCCAAACGACTATACACTAATTCATGAAGCACTTTGTCATGGTGCTCCTTCCACTTCTTGGGCCTCCAGGCTGGTGTCGTCCGGCATCTTTGTCTCCACAGCTGGTCCTGCTCTTCCTCAAGGTTGATGGCTTTCACCGCAGATGTCAAAGCAAACACCTCTTCCTCACTGCTGAGAGAAAGACTCTTCTGCAGAATCTGCCATACATGCTCTTCAAGGGCTTTATGGTCTGCAGCAAGCATTTTTACTGCTTCCTCGTGATCTTTGAGTGCATCAGCCTCTGTTTTCTCTCCAAACAGATGTTTCTCCCTCTTGATCAGTTGTTGAGTGGCTTCAAACAGGTATTGTCTTTCAAGGTATCCCTCAAAAGTAGGATTCACTGGTGGACAAAAAAGAAGATCAATAATTTTCAATCAGTTCACATTTCTCCTAAAACAAGGTGTTTATTACTTCTAGAAGAAATGGAGATGGTTATGCCTGTTGTGGATGAACCCGACCAGGTCCGCATTCTTCTCCAGGTAGTAAAAAGTGACCAAAAGACCAAGAAAGGTGCTGAGAAATCTGCAAAAAAAAAAAAATCAGTAAGTTAAAAAAACCCTACTTTCTCTGTCTTAATATAACTTTTTTCTATGATTGCCATAAACTAATCATTTTAGCCTTGTGCACATCATGACCGTGAAATAACAAAAAAATAGATTAAACCATAAATCTGCAATACAGGCATTACTATTTTTAAATTTTCAATAAATAAATACAATGATTTCCGCTTTATAAATCCCACAATTATCACCAGCACCGTAACTTAACTACATGATAAAAAAAAAACACATTAACAAAAAACTGCAATGTTTCATGCACGAAGCAGGAAGACCCCCAGAAAAACACTTTTTACAGAACAACACATTTAAAAATGAGACATAAACAACATCTGCCCTAACACAAAGAAAACTACTGACATCATCCAATCGAATTACAACAATACGCCAAAGTAAGTCTGTAAAAAGTATTTGTGGCCAAACAAACTATCCACATTATATATATCAAAAAAATTCATTCAGATTCTACTCACATAAGCTTCACAGTCACTGCTTTGAAAGTAACTGCAGCTGCTGTGAGCTTTTATGCCTAACGAGACAAGCTCCTCCTGCTCGGGCTATGTAGGGAAATTTCACATAGACCCACAGAGCCCCACACACACACACACACACACACACACACACACACACACACACACACACACACACACA
>NW_024586957.1:0-1462 GCF_018398535.1 Haplochromis burtoni
CTAGCCAACCTCCTCCATGCGCATCTCTTAGCCAGTCTTTCCACACCACAAACAAATGACATGCATACACAATAAAAAACGAATTCAACCACATTGAGTAAACTTTCAAAGTTATAGCCTGTGACAGATAAATAAAATACATAGTTTTGCATGAGTATTTTCAAAAATTAAACGTTTTTACTCACTCTGAAGCAAAGTGTTTGTGTCGTTTCACAGAGAACAGAACAGGAAGTCTGACACAATAAAAGAGCAAGTGCTAAGGTACTCTTCAAAATAAAAGCGCAAAGTAAAGTGGCTTTGCCGGCATTTACACAGTTGAAACTGCAACGCAAGATATCTGTGTTTCATTAAACTCCTTTACACTGATAGAAAGGGAACTCCACTGGTCAGGCCCACTCACGAAGTGGGCTATGTGTGGCCCACGATGTGAAATGAGTTCCACATCCCTGCCCATGGTTCCTGCTATGGGCCAGGGCAGTACATGGGTTACAGACCAGTTACGAGGTGATCCAAACGAGACCCAAGCTGGGGTGTTGCTGGTCAGGGCAAAGATCTAGTGGTAATTTGACTCACGCTTAGTCTCGATACTCACCCAGGACCAAAAAAGTTTTATATTCTGCATCAGATAATATTCACATCCTTATCTGGACAATGACATGTTTGTTTTTGTGTGTGTTTGTTTCTGCTTTTGTTTGTTTTATTTGTTTTTATTGTATTAACTGTTATGGAATTACTTCCAGGTGTATAGTGAATTGGACAATTAAATGAGAAGATGAGGCCTGTTCGTTCAAGCTTTCTGCTGACGGCCTTGGAGACTTCTCCAGTCTACTGCAGCTCTACGGTGTTGTCCCTGAAGTCCTGCTCTTTGGTCTTGCTTATGCTGGTGCTGAGTTGAAGAAACTGTTTCTGTGGACAGGTGTACTGTACAGACATAGTGAGGTGAGATCAGGAGGATTTGTTATTGATTGATTTTAATCTAGAAAACTGTTGCACCCAAAAATCTGGCTGGTTTATAGACCATCAAATCCTTATTTCCACAACATTTCAATGACATGCACACCAATTTATAACTTTGGTATAATATGTCTTTTCTACATTGTTGGTTGATGCTCTGTCTCTTTCCATTTAAATGAATTAAGCATAAAAATTAGAGACTGTTTCTCTGTGAGTAAACGTAAAAATTCACCGAGGGTCAGATTCAGTCAAATACTACAAAACTGATGAGACAGAGCTTCACTGTGCAAATATATATGAACCAAAGCATGAAGCAAAAGCAAACCTAGAGCTTCTTAAGGCAAAGAGATGGGATACTCCAGGCCAGTTACCTGATATCAACCCAGTAGAACAAGCAGCAAGTGAAGGCAGCTGCTGTAAACACCTGGGAGAGCCTCTCAAAGCAGAAGACAGTGGTGTGTGTGTGTGTGTGTGTGTGTGTGTGTGTGTGTGTGTGTGTGTGTGTGTG
>NW_024586957.1:2488-3683 GCF_018398535.1 Haplochromis burtoni
TTTAATGAGATTTTTGTGCCCTGATCTGAAACAGTTGTGGATTCACAGTGCAGATATCACTGCAGAGGACTGGGCCACTGACACAGTCTTCTCTGTCGACCTTGCATGATAAGAATAACACCATGGTAACCATGGTAGCCAGATATAACAATGCTGAGACTGTCGCAAAATAAAAAAAAATAACCTAAATGTGTCTGACTGAAATCTCTTTTTTTTGGTGTTTTAATTGAAAGTAGAGTAAAACTAATAAAATCAAGTGAGAGAAATTATTCTAAAAGTTGTTGTGGAATATCTAAACATGGTACATTTCTTAGATATACATTATAGAATAATTTGGTGTTGCTAGCTTGTTGCCATGGACAACAGATTAACTACACATTTTATTGGCTGTATTGTAATTCTTATTCTGAGGCTAAGATGAGCATTTTTACACTTGACACAGATGTTCTGTCCATCTCTTAATTCAGATAAGGCATTTTCTAATCTTCCACCTACAACTCAGCTGTCTGATCTTTGCACGACTGCAGACATAATAAAACATAACACAGCCGGATGCCAGAGAAAGACTTCAAGGCTGGCAAAAGAGCCAGGCAGCAGACACCGTCTGTGAGGCGACTCGTCAGATTACAGAGTTGGGACCAAGATTTGACTTTTTCAGAAGGTTTTTTTCATCAGGACACTAACACTGAAACTAAAGACTAGAACAGAAACTAATTAAGCATGATCTGCTTGCAGAGATGGGCAGTAACGCGTTACGGTAATCCGATTACTTTTTTCAAGTAACGAGTAAAGTAAGGGATTACTATTTGAAAAAGGTAATTAGATTACTGTTACTGTTACTGAGCACGCTGCGTTACTGCGTTACTAAAACCATGATTTTTTTGCGAGAATGTCTCATGACAGTGACGTAAGCGAGTGCGACGTTCGTGACAACAGCTGTGTGCAGATCAACAGTGGATCACATATCGAGTGCAGAGAGAGTATGAGCGTGCAGCGTTTAAAGCGTGGAAGTACTGACCTTACTTTGAGTTTGATTCTGTAAAAACATTAGTGTCCGCTCTTCACTGCGTGAGAATAAAACTTCTTTTTACAGCGAAAAAAACCCTAAACTTCCGAGCAAGCACCGACAGCACGCTACCACGGGAATGAGAAACTCCCAGATTCTTCCACTGACCGCGGCACACCTGCACCAGGG
>NW_024586958.1:0-3676 GCF_018398535.1 Haplochromis burtoni
AAAAAAAAAAAAGAAAAAAATTTAAATCATTATTCAGAGAGCTTCAAATGTTTTCATGAACATCACACAGCAGCACAAAGCTGTTTCATCTCCGCTCAGATGAAAAGGTGTGAGCCTCGATGTTTCGCAGTCCCCGTCTCTTCTTCCAGTCCTCAGCTCCTCAGGCTCACCTGAAGATTCTCAGGTGAACTCGTTTTGCACTCAGCCATTCACTGCAGTGAATTTAAACCCGTACACTGCTGTGTGTGTGTGTGTGCAAAGGACTGCTTAAAGGTTACAGTGGTGCTGAGGTCCAGTTGGCCCTACCAGCGCCCCCCACTGGCCACAGGGTGTACGATCAATCTATTTCACCGAGTGTTCTGGCGTCTCACAGGTGATCAGAGTATCAGCTCTCATATTTATCAGCAGTTTATCACAGAGAGGAGAAACTAAAAGTTTACAGCAGCTGCTGGTCCTCAGATGAGACGATCAATCGAAAGACAGATCATCTGCAAACAGCAAAGCAAAGCTGAGACAGAAAAACAATCCGCAGCATCTTTGTGATAAAGTTTTAATTTCAGCTGGCGTGTGAACATTAAAGAACATTTTACAGACGTCATTGATTCAACAAGAAAAGCCTTTGATATGATTTTTGTTTACTGAGTTGAATTTTCTCTCAGACAGGAGAAGAGCAGGTGAGTTTAACCTGGTAGTGGAGCCTCTAGTGGCTGAAAGGAGCATTACAAAAACAAGCTGCTGTGATCCAGCTCTTCTTCAACACGCGATAATGATAATAATGATAATAATAATAACAATAATGTATACGTTATTGGTACCTTGCTCAGGGGTACCTCAGAGCTATCCCTGCTGGTGTTTGTGTGCATACCTCGACTGACACTGTTTGATCGATCAGTTGATTGAATCACTGATCTGATTCATGAGGTAGGAAGAGAGCGAGCGGGGAAAGGCGGATGTTGTGAAGATGAAGTCTGTAAAACTCTGGGAGTTTCCCCTGAGCCGGAACGATTTAAGGAGCATTCTGCATTTTCCGTCCTGCTGGCTTTCAACAGCGTGAGCAGAGCACTGTACCTGCAGGGAGGACCTGAGGGTGGCGCTTCACCTGAATTTGGAAGTCCAAAGTTGACCTGAAACACATGGCAGTGTGGAATAAAGCGTAATGGCCCTTTAACCTGCTCTTCCCAGGCTGGATGGAGACTCAGTGAGGAAGCTTTGGAATAATGAACAAAACATGGACACATCTGCTGAGGCTCAATTCCTCCTCATGGATTCTGGTACAGAAACACCGATTATATCTGATTCTGTTATTGATTATCTTTATGTGTGTGTGCTGATCTCTGCTGCACTTTATGTTTTTTTTCCTGCGGCCGATGTGATGGACAACAAAGTTATTCTAATGCGTGATGGTGACACCAGAAGTTACATGGAAATCAGACTCCTGCCTGAGCTGTTCTCAAATGTGTTTGGACTCTGAGGCTCAGGATGATCATGGCTTCACAGCCAGATGTCGGAGGTACAGTCTCCGCCGGGGTACCGCAGCTCGTGGGCCAGAACCGGACCGTCGGGCTCTTTACCAAAATCCACCAGGAAGTCCTCATTCAGGGCCAGACCGCCATCCACAGTGTCCACATTGATCTGCATCATCACTGATCCCTCCCTGAGCACAGACACAGTAATAAGCATGTGCACACATGAGCACCACAGCAGCATCCTGTGAGTCATGAAATAGGTCCAGGTGGACTGAGGTGGAACCCCTGCGGGGTCAAGGATCGCACCTGATCATGTCGGGGTAAAACTGTTTGTCCCAGCCGCTGTACAGAGACGTGGTCGCGTAGAGGCGCCGCCCGTCCAGACTGAGCTGCAGCATCTGAGGACTTCCAGCGATACGCTTCCCCTGAGATGGACACAGGTGAGACACAGAACAGTTGGGACAGATGTACAGCATGAGGAACATTTAAATCCATTTATGTCTCTGCAGGTGCAGTCTACACCTGTACCCCCTCCTGGGGTTATCATGTAACCATGGTTACTCTTATCAGGGGCTAAGAAGACACCGGTTCTTCTACAGAGCGACAGGTGTGCTGCTTCCTGCCTCTCTGCTTTGTGATACCTTTATGATGCAGGGCCGGGGCTGCTTCTGGTTCTCTGGGTCCTCCAGGACTCTGATGGGTCCGTCCCTGACAATGCTTCCTCCCAAGAACACCTGGAAGAGACAGACAGGTAAGCGGTCTTGTGCTAACGATCCACATATTCAGTGACATCACCCGACAGGGTGATAAAACCACACCTGGCCGACGAGCCGTGGGTTTCTGCGGTCTGTGATGTCATATTGTCTGATGTCACCATGCAGCCAGTTACTGAAGTACAGATAACGGTCATCCAGTGAGATCAGGATGTCTGTGATGAGACCTGCGCAGACAGACAGGTGAGGTGGTTAGACAGGTGAAAGACTGCAATCAAAGGAAAATGACTGCACTCACCTGGCATCTCGGGCAACATCCATCCCTCCACCTTCTTACTAGGAATGCTGATGACCTTCTCTGCGGCCCAGTCCCCCTCCTGAGACACAGAAAGCATGTTAGTTTCAGCATGCTAACATGCTAACAGCTAGCATGCTAACATCGTCTGTCTGAGGTGGGTGGTTCCAGCAGCTGGTGCCGGAGCACAGGTGAGTCGCACCTGTCTAACCTTCAAACCTGCTGAATGTTCACCACAGTTTGCTTTTCCAACTCGTCTTCCTCGTTTATTGCCTGCAGAGATCAGCTGATCATCTTTAACAGAACCACACACTCACTGATGTTTTGTAGAATCTGAAGACGGTTGAATTCAATGCACAGCCCACGTAGCCCTCAGCAGCACTCGGCTCATGGAGGAACCGGACCTCCAGGGGAATGGCACCCTCTTCTCCTAGATCAAGCCTCTGCAGCTTCTTGTGGGTGGTCCAGTCCCAGATATTCAGGGCGCTGCCATAGAGCCCTGCAACACAACAAGAACCCAAAGCGTCTCAGCTGATGGATACTCATATTGATAAGGATTACTGGGACCAGAGCCGGGTCCAGAACAGACGGACACGAAAGAAGCAAAGAGGGACACTGGGAGGAGGTTCAGACTCTTCCTCTTACTCACCTTCTTGGACATGAGCTGGATTAAAACCGTTAACCAGAGCTTTGGGCGCTCCCCACTCGGTGCTGATCATCACATTGTGCCGAGGCTGGTACCAAAAGTCGTAGCCGAACGGCGCCGCCTCGCCTTGGTGCTCCCAGTTACTGATCACCTCGAACGTCTCACCATCCAGAAGAACAAAACCACCTGAGTGAAGATGAGCAGTTAAACTCAAAGACCGGCCTGACCCATGGGCTTCTGGAGTCCCATTTGCCTCTCAGCAAACAAAAGGGGCGGTGGCGTGCAGGGTTTGCGATATGGCCTAACCTTTGGCGTTACCGGACGGGTCTCCCATGCAGCTGATCATAATCTGACCACTGCCCAGGCAGTGGCTGGTGTGAGGGTTCGCCAGGCCGCACTTCCAATACAGCTCGATGGGCTCCACCATCTGAAATGTATTTAATATTCATCACACAGACACACACACACGCACACACACACGCACACGCAGACACACACACACACACACACACACACACACACACACACACACACACACACACACACACACACACAC
>NW_024586959.1:0-1159 GCF_018398535.1 Haplochromis burtoni
TTGTTGTGATTTGGTGCTGTATAAATAAAATTGAATTGAACAGGTAAAAATATGGCGACATCAGGAGTTTCAGACGGTGAGAGAATGAATCTCGCTGCAAAAGTAACGATTTTTAAACCCTGCATGTCAACGTCTCCCTGCACACCAAGCAAACATTAAACTGTTTTATAGTCACTGTCTCGACTTGTTTCTGTAATTTGATGTCATCCATTTTTTTTATTTTTGTCATTTTTATAAGAACAACAGAGCAGCTTTTTCATTTCAGTCGTTTTATTTTGACTCATGATTTTTTTCTTGACGTCGTTTTTTGTTGCTGTGATCTTTTGATGTTAAAGTCTAGTGTTGACCACAGAAAGAGACTTATTGTGATTATACTGTAATCTGTGAAAATCCTCTGTATGCAGCTGATGGTTAAAAGAAAACATTTCAGTTCATTCAGATCATTTTTATGTTAACAATAGAAAACCATCCTGAATGGTCGGTTTGAATAAGTGCAAATTTAGATGCTATATGGTTGAAAATAACTTAAACATATCGTGATTTATTTCGTGTTTTGTGATATAGCAAAAAAATATTGTGATATTACATTTTCCTCATATCACCCAGCGCCACCATAGATGTCCATACATGACGTCTAACAATGAAGAATGACACGGGGGGAAATGTATTGGACAGAAAGAAAGGTGCAAAAAGACACATTTATGAGTAATTACAGAGCAATCCTGCCACTTAGTGCAAATTAATATCAGCCGGTTCAGTCCCAACTATGGCCTCATTAGCCAGGTTTCACACAAGAAGCGTCTCATGATGGGTAAAACCAACAAGCTCTCTCAAGACCTTTGCACACTTAAGACTGATGGCATCAGCTACAGAAGAATTTCTAAGTTACTGAAGGTTCCAGTGAGCACTGTTGGGGCCATAAACCTGGCGTTGCCCCTGCAGGGTTTTTATTTATTTACGATAAACCAGCCACGACCAAGCGCTCCCCACACGATTTCAGACAGACGAGTGAAAAGACTTATCAGAAGAACGACCTGGAACCAGCAGGTACAATCGTTCCACAGGAAACAACAACATGACCTGCATCACACACACGACTCCTAAAAGCCACTGGCAGGGTTTCTGGATGTCAGCCACTTGCTGACATGTATTTAAAAAA
>NW_024586959.1:2526-3674 GCF_018398535.1 Haplochromis burtoni
GCGTGCTCTGTAGCACAGACTTGTTCAACAATGTAAACGTGTGTGAGGGATAGGTCAGTAGGTAGAGTGGCTCTCCCAGGATCAGAAGGTTGGGGGTTTGAATCAAGTGAAAAGCTAAGCTGAGGTACCCCTGAGCAAGGTCCCTACACACTCCCCAGGCGCTGCATTGGGTGAATGGGTTAAATGCAGAGTTATTTCGCTACGGCCTACGGGGACTAACACATATACATTATTCAGCCACATTTGTGAGTATAAACAGCCATGCAAACCAAACTTATTTGGTTAAAGGTCTGACAATAAAAGGTCTGACAACATTAAGCCCACACATCCCCAGTGTTAAACAAAAACACTGATAACACAGCAGCAGTGATGATGACGCTGCAGTTTGACGTGGAGCTGAAGTTTACACACTGACAGGAGCAAAGAGGCGTTACTGAGACGGTGAGCTCAGGTAAAGTGAAAGAAAACTTCTTTCAGCAGCGCTGCTCTCGTGATCATCATTAAAACCTTTATTCTGAAAGAGCTCGTTCTCCATCACAGCAGGAAAGCTACAGAAGTCAGGCTACATTCAAATATGTTGATGAACTATTCATTTAGTCTGATACCATGTTTACATGTCACAGCCTGCAACCGTCGCATTTTACCTGCAGCAAACAGGGGTGAGTCTAAAGGGGGGGCATGGGGTGGATGAGACCATGTTAATTTAAAGGCTTTTTAACATTTTTCAGATTGATAGTGAAATAATATAAAAATAAAAGCCAATCTAAATGTAAAACTCTTCTTCCAGTAGAATAACAATAATAATAATAAATTGTATTTATAAAGCGCCTTTCAAGACACCAAACACATAACAGAACACTGACACAATGAAGAGCAATAAAAACAAAAGTAAGAGATAAAATGAACAAACAGTGGATTCACAGTGAACATGCAGATTTGAACAGATGGGTTTTGAGTTGAGATTTGAACTGGGGGAGAACCAGTGTTTCTTATATGTGGGGGCAGAGAGCTCCACAGCCTGGGAGCAGAGCAGCTAAAAGCTCTGCTTCCCATGGTGGTGAGGCGGAAGGGAAGCACAGAAAGCTGGATAGAAGAAGAAGATCGAAGTGAGCGGGCAGAACAGGTCAGAAAGGTAAGGAGGAGCGAGG
>NW_024586960.1:0-3666 GCF_018398535.1 Haplochromis burtoni
TCACTGATTTCTATAATCCATTCGATTCCGGTTCTCAAAGTCCTGATTCGATTCAACTTAGCCTCAGACAGTCAGAAATATTATAATTCTGATCATTTATGAGTACTGACACATGTGAGACTTCATCAGAATTGTGAACATCACAGCAGATGCCTTTGTGTGAAAGTAACTGAGAACAAAACACAGAAAAACATGAAGGAGACTGGCCTGACTTTTTATAGCAGATAACCTTAAAAACATTCTGCAATCTTATGAATAATTTTAAAAAGTTTAAATTTGTTCAGTATTGAACAGCAGAAAAATTGGGCTTTCTTGTCCGAGGTCATTTAAGTGAAAAAAAGTAAAGAAAAAGACAGTGGCTGACAGCGCTGTAAACAACGGTAGACTGGTGGCTGATAAGCGAATGAATAATGCAGAAAACAGAGATTTGAGACCGGAAACTGTTCTTGAAGTACAGAGAGAGAGAGAGAGCTGTGCATGAAGTGTGATTTTTACCGTGGTGGAAAAAAACTCAGAGGCAAAACTCATGACAACATTGATCATATGTCAAGCGCAGTTTGCTGCTTCTTTTGCTGCTGGTTTGATGAATTTTGGTTGGAGAGAGACAAAACCTGCAGCTCAGAATCTGTGTGCAATCCGTGTACCTCATTTGCGGTGTGGTGGTTGTAGTTCATTTGCTCATTTGCTGTGTGGTGGTTGTTGAAATAGTTCTGTGAGCTTTAACCTGAGAATCTGGTGTTTCTGGTAAAACACAGTTATATTTAAAAGTCAATTCAGGATTTAATGAATCGATATCACTTTATTCAAACTACTCACCTGCACTTTCAACTGGACCACGGCCAATCAGAGAGGTTCTGCCCCTGACTATCTCCGATTGGTTTATGCCACAATAGGGGAATAATGTGTGTCTGTTGTTGACCACACGGAGAGTTGCAGAGATTTTTTATTTATTTTTATTGTGTTTACCCGAACAGTTGGTCGCACCGGTGTAACCAAATATTTTTTTTAGTTGCACCACAAAGAAATTTGGTCACACTCTAGAGCCCTGTATATATATGTATTTTATCCCTGACAAAAAGAAGCAGAGCAGATAAACATTACTACACTCCTCAGTGACAACAATACCTGAAGCTTCAAGGTGAAACCTCAGTACCAACTACAAAAAGAAAGTCATCAGGTGTATTCAAGAACTTGAAAGGGAAGAAGCCACTGACTGCCCTGCACATCACCGCCTTTACCCAGGGAATGCTACGCCCTGTATATATGGACTTCCATAGTTCCACAAAGGAGTCCCGCTCAGACTCATTGGTAGCAATATAAACTCAGCCACCTACAACATTTCCAAGCACCTCATTACCATCCTAATGAGGTTTTTAAAAAAAAAAACATTTCAAAAATCACTTTGTTAATGTGGAATTCAAAAATGACTTTACAAATGCAGAATTTATTCTACAATTCATTATCTAAGCACAAAATTCTGTTTTTGAAGTGTGTGGCTATTGTATTCCTCCATATAGGGGGAGCAAAAATCAGATAGGAAGTGGCACACATCATGAGGGGGTACCTGTTAACAACACACAGTGTGGTTGGCTAGGTCAACTTGCATGAATTTAGTTGTGCCTGACTAAGATAGATTTTCTTTTTTAGATGTTTCTAAAACAAGAAAGTGTAGAAAACAGTTTTGTTTGGGTAAAAAAAAGGGGGGGGGGGGGTTAATTAAAATTACATACATGAGCACAAAACGTATCAATCCTACTAACACATACACACATGCAATGAAGCTCATGAAGACCAGATGATTTTAAGCATGTTTTTCTAAATTTAATCATCTTGCTCGGTTCACTTAGTGCAGGGGTCTCAAACTCAAATGAGCCATGGTCCACTTCTAGCTTAATTGGAGGACCACTTTAGTGTCCAAGTAGTACAACAAACAAACAAACACGAAAACACCCACAAAATGTACAACCCATTCCTAAAATGTAGTGTTTTGTTTGTTTTATTTAATTCCAAATATTGTGTAACAAGACAAAATTGCAAACATGAGCACAATTTTTTTTCTCACTCTTAACTATCTGAAGCCTTTAAGTTTCATTTGTCATATGCAAGTTAGCACAGGGTAGGGCTGGGCGATATGGCCTAAAATTCAAATCGCGATATAATTTGAAGCATGTGCGGTAACGATATATATCACGATATATTCTTTTCTTCTGTATAACGTATTTTCCACACTATAAGGCACACTTAAAATCCTTTAATTTTCTCAAAAATCGAGAGTGTGCCTTATGTATGAATTCTGGTTGTGCTTACTGACCTCGAACCGATTTTGGCTGCAGAAATCTGTTAAAAATGTTTTAGTACAACTTTGGTAAGCCGCACTGCTTGATGGATTGTCAGAGCATTACGGCTGCCGTAGTGAGGAGCTTCGCGGAGTAATCTGGGTCCAAAACTCCGTCCAATTCAGGTCCCAAAGTCAAACGAACACTAAGAGTTAAAAACAGTCTAAATTATTTCATCTTTAATTAAATCATCAGCGTTGCTGCTTTATCGAGTGTAACAATTAAGTTAGCACAGTGAAGCTGGAGGATGAACGCCAACTTTTTTTCCACTCGATAAAAGTTAACGTGACGGATTCTGGTGGTTAGGGACAAATGATATCACATAGCAGGATGCTGTACACGGGCCAAACTGCAGTCAGGAGAACAACTGAGATTATTCATCCACAATATGAGGTTAGTTATTAATATACTGCAACAACATGGGAATAGAACAGCTGTGAGAGAATTCAACATTAATGAATCAATGTTACGGAAGTGGAGGAAGTGCAGTTTTTGGCTTTCCCCATATTTCAAAAGTGCTTCATGTCTTTGCTACGACTGTTGCCCGGCATAATTTGCAGATGATAATGGTTGTAGCTGCTGCGATGCTTTCGACCAAAACAAGCGCAGCTTGATGCCATCGTCAACATGCGCTATCGCGATAGAGCAATATAGTCAAAATCTCTATCGTTGGCAAAATTTATATAGTTTCTATCGTATATCGTTTATATCACCCACCCCTAGCACAGGGTCAACACTGCAATGAAATGTATTTGGCGAGCAGATGACAGTCACTCAGCAGTGCAGTACAGTAATTTCATTGAACTACCAAATAAACAACTCTTTCTGGCCAGACATGTGGCAGCACTTTTGCTACAATTTTGTTTGTATTTAACAAAATAAAACTGCAGCAATAAGCGTACACATTAGTTTTCAACTGTAAGTGAAAGCAGTTTTCTTTCCAAAAAAATCTCTCAGTGAACTAACACAGCCAATCCCTCAACATGTTTGCACTCTCTTGTTACCTCGGCCAGGTCTGCGGCTCCTAACTGTGGTAAGGAGATCTCGGGCTAATACGTTTGGTTCCGTGTCGGGCTCGTAGCCGGGAACTAACTTTATTGTCTGGGGCTGTGTTCAAATTAAGAGACTGCACGCTTAAAGCACGCATTTTCAGCCCTGTTAATTCACAGCGACACGACGACGGCTGTCCCAATCTGAGGTGTATACCAAATGCGTACTCAAAATGAACCGTTGATTTTCCCCAAATATCAATATTGTGGTCCGGCGCACGCTTTGTGGTCCCATGCTTCCCGCAAATCATAGCGTGGCCGTGAGTGTGGATAATTTTGCC
>NW_024586961.1:0-1299 GCF_018398535.1 Haplochromis burtoni
CGCCCGTCATACTAACGTTTCCAATTTAACCTTTTCTAACCAGCCTTCACTGACAGTCGATGGCTCTCCTGCAGCTACAGCAGGGATGTTCTACTGAGTCTCATTTTACTTTTGAGAGTCATTAAAATATGGAAAACAGATCATGTCAGGACAAAATAAGACACTGTGACTGGATCCAAAGCAGATCCAGACGGGATGAGCTGTGAAACGACCAGAAGAAACTCGGGCCTGGGTCTGATCTGGTCTCTGTCCATGATCATGATCTGCTTTGCATCCTGCAGTGTAAGCAGACTCCAACATGGAGCTGATACTGATTCCCACAAGATCCTGTGATACGTTAGATGGATCTGGGTCACTGACACCGAGTGTGAACTTCAGACTCTGTTCCTTTAAAAATGCTCTTTGAATAATGTCTCAATCGAAAATGCAAACAAAACTCAACGTGAAAAGTAATCAGATTACTGTGAGACTGACTACAGCTGGTTCACATAATCTCCAAGATCCAAGTGTGACAGACATGTTTCCATGAGTGTGGCTGAACACGACACATGAGCCTGTCATGTATCTGAAGCTCATCCTTCCCTGCAGAGAAACTGGCCGACAGCTGCAGATTTTATTTTGATCTGATAATAAATCTGTGAATGACTGAAAAAGCACTCATTTGCACGAAAACTATTTTAAAAAGCACAAAAAATAGAAAAGTGATGTCTAAGTGGGACAAAGTAGGTTTCACTGCACAAACAAACTGCTCTGAACTTTGATAAGAACAAATAAGGGGAAATAAAACTAGTCGGCTGGTGAACCACGAGGGGAAGCGAGAGGGACACTCAGACTTTGTTGAAGAAATCCCGCCAGGATTTTAAGCTCAGTCTGTTACCGTGGTAACTGAATCAGAGTTGGAGCTGGCTCTCTTCCAGGAGCAGAAAACCTGAGTTTCCTTCATCTCAGGGTTTATAAACTCACACGCTTCCTGGAATCAAACCCTGCAGCTTTCGAACAAGTCTCATCAAAAACAAACTCAACCTCACCTGCTTCTGCGACACTGAGGGAGCTTTCCTCACTTAAGACTCTCTCGCCGCTTGCTGCGTTGCTCATTATAATTCTGCACTTGTATCTTCCAGCATCGCTGACGGTGACGTTCTTCAGCACGATGGAAACGTCTCCGTCCTTCATGAGGGCCTCTCGCAGCGTGACTCGACCCCTAAAAGACGAATGCTGGTACTTCTCGTATGAGCGTTCGTTGCGGTAGAAGAAGACGTAATCGTCCACACTCAGGTCAGGTTTGCTCCACTCCAGCAC
>NW_024586961.1:2593-3664 GCF_018398535.1 Haplochromis burtoni
AACACTGACATCAGTGGTCTCAGTTTGGACCCAACAATTCTTTGGCGCTGCTGAATCCCAGACATTGTAATTAGTCTGGAACATATTTCACATTTTCAGTACACACGGACAGGTTTACAGTAAGCTCTGTCATACCTGTCATAACACAAACATTTTCGGTTGCATTTTTACATGAATGCCGAGCTCAGTTTGTAAAACAAAAACCCAAGAACAAAACACACTGCATAAAATCAGACTGTAAAAAATTCTCAAACACAGGCAACTGAAGATTATAATTATATTTTTATTACATGCAGTGGTCAGGTTTATCTATAAATCACATGCACAGACAGCAGCTTGACCAAAGGTCTATTTAGCGCAGTGAGAACGAAACTACAAAACAGCAAGAGCTGATTAAAGCTTAATGTGGGGTTTGTTTGACTTTCCAAAGGTTCTCAATGACACAAGTCCAAAGGTGATTTGTGCGCCCCGCTGGACTTCCGACAAAAATGCGTTAACATCCTGTAGGCACTTCTAACTTATTAATACTGACAGCTCACAGAAAACTGAGTGCATGGGTTGCACCACAGCCTGGGATTTTGCAAATTCAAACACATATTAGGGCAGGAGGAAAAAAGAAAGAAAGGCTTAAAAATATCCTGCAGCCCGCCTGCAGCGCAGTGCCTGCAGTTACCAGGCAGATAACGCCACTGAAGCTTGTACACGGAATGCTACTGACCAGCAGGATCACGGAAACCAATTCCCATTTCTTCCATATGCTGTTTGTGACGCACACAAACACACAACGACAGACGCACAAAACTCACCTTCAGAAGCAAAAGCGCGATGGAAGAGCAGCAAATGTGCAAAAAACCACAGAAAACCCATGTCTGCCGTTAAATCCATGACAGCTTTATGCACGGCGACAAGCTGTTTACCAGAGCAGAGGAAGGACGAACAGGGCGGAGTTGAAAGACTTGAAAGTTTTCGAAAAACGCCTGCCCAAACCTGTCGCGTCATCACAACAAGCGACTGCGCAATCTACTGATCATCTACTTATTTTCTCTTTTGTTTTTTGTTTTTTTTTTTTTT
>NW_024586962.1:0-1429 GCF_018398535.1 Haplochromis burtoni
TGAAGACTTTACTAAAATGAAACAACACATGATCTGATTAATATGAAGGAAACCCCTGTGAAAGAATCATAAATTACATAAACTAGTCTGAAAAATAAATGATAGATGAAAAATAATAATAATGGATTGCATTTATATAGCGCTTTTCGGGACCCTCAAAGCGCTTTACAATACCACTATTCCTTCACTCTCACATTCATACACTGGTGAAGGCAAGCTACAGTTGTAGCCACAGCTGCCCTGGGGCAGACTGACAGAAGCAAAGCTGCCTTATCGCCCCATCGGACCCTTTGGCCATCACCAGTAGGCGGTAGGTGAAGTGTCTTGCCCAAGGACACAACGACCCAGACTGCAAAGTTGCATAAAGTCAGTTAGGAAGGCAATAAAATATATCTGGAAAATAAAGCCACCAATTAGAGAACAGCCCAGGGATCTCCTGGTGAGTTTAAACATGCTCATGTGGCAGATTTCTTTTCTTCTTTTATTAGGTAAACTGTTTTTATGTTGATGATGCTGGTACTATCCTTGTGATAGCCCTTAAATTTCTATCAGGACACTTTGACTTTTTATTGTTTCCACACCTGGTATATTGACATGAAGTGCCCGTAAACATTTTCATCCTTTCATGTTTTATTGTTTTACAGCATCTTGATTCTCTATATAATTAGACCTATGGCACATAAAAAAAATGTAAAATCAAAATGCAGAAATGAATGACACCACAGACAAATCACCTCTAGCCCACCCCCCACCCCCAATTTATGTGCTCTTTTCCTATCAATGCAAAAAATATTTCTACACTTTCTTTTATGATTGTGTAAGCTGCATGCCTTTATATTGGGAATGTTATGGGAATTGTGCAAAGAACATGTGCTCTGTGGCTTTTCCTGCATGATGATGCTTGATGACATGAGAGTCCAATAAAAATTTAAAACCCATGTGGCTGTAAAAAGATGGAGCCAAGGTCCAATGGCATTTCATATTTCATTGGGATTTTCTTTTTTATATGCATGTGTTTTGAACGCTGACCCCATAAAACATAGACTATTGGTTAATTTTTTATCTTTCGGCCCAATTTTATTTGGCTTTGAAACCGTGGGCATAAAGGGCAGTGATCCAAGCTCACTCCATCTCTTTGTCAGGTCCATCTTCCTGGACAGGGGGAGAAACTGGACTCGTCACATTTCAAGGACTCTAGCCCCAAAGTGTGTGCAAGTTTTAAGGATCTGCTGATATTCTTCTTCTGCAACAACAATATCCATGCTGAAGCCAACCACCATGCTGCCAGCTATCTGTGACAATGCTGCCACAGCCTGCTCGGGCACAGACTGCCTTGTTCCTCCCAGTAACTTCAATGCCATCCTGAGTGTAGTGATGAGCACGGTGCTCACCATCATGCTCGCAATGGTCATGTTCGCCATGGGCTGCA
>NW_024586962.1:3081-3661 GCF_018398535.1 Haplochromis burtoni
TCGGATGAGAGGTGAAATGTCTTCAAGTAACTTAAAGAAGTCCAGACGCTTTTCTTTGCAAGCTCATTTGACTACGATGACCTGGATGACTGAGTACCTTCACAGACACAATCTACTTTTTTGCATCATCAGGTATCACTCTGGCAGCCCTAATCATCCCGATTGCTGTGGGAATGTACGTAAAGCGCAGGTGGCCTGAGATGGCAAAAAAGATTCTGAAGGTAGGAATACTCTACAGCACAGGTGTCAAACTCCAGGCCACGAGGGCCGGTGTCCTGTAGGCTTTAGATGTTTCCTTGATCCAACACAGCTGATTTAAATGGCTAAATGACCTCAACATTTCTTGAAGTTCTCCAGAAGCCTGGTAATGAACTAATCATTTGAATCAGATGTGTAGACCCAGGGAGATATCTTAAACCTGCAGGACACCGGCCCTCTAGGCCTGGAGTTTGACACCCCTGCTCTGCAGTTTATTGAATATAATGCTACAGGTTTAATGTTTTCACTTATAACATCTTGTGCCTGTGTGACATGTTTCTTTTTAGAAATAGCATTTCCATCATACATACTGGGGGGATGT
>NW_024586963.1:0-3660 GCF_018398535.1 Haplochromis burtoni
AAAAAAAAATTCATCTTTAATTTATCTCTCTATTTGTTTAGCAGCAATTTATTTGCAATATGTAAAATGTCTATTTAACTTGTGTCTTCTTTCCTGCCCTTTTTGTGCAACACCTTTTTCCCATTACTCATTAATCTCTTTAGTCTGTCTTGTTATAGTTGCACTCCAGCATACCTGTGATTCTCATGTTTGCAGTTATTATTCTGTATATGGATATTTTACCTGATTTTTTGCCTTACTTTTTTGTCAGGTCTTTGCTCTAATATTATCACCTGCTAATGTCTTGACCTGTGTCTTGGGTTAAAGATTTGGATTTTATTCTTTCTTGGTGTTTTATGTCCTGCATTTGGATTCTTTCTCTGTGGTTCATTATGCAAAGATGGTGGTTTTGATTCAAATAAACCCTTTGACAGTATTAACGTCTTAGAGGCTTCTTCTCCATTATCGGGGTCACTGGGGTGATGTGACCTGCTCCCCTGCTCTATATAATTTGATTTCCTGAAAGGAAGCAGCAGAAGAGCATAAAAGCCAACTTCACCTGCTGGTTTAGGAAATTTTCAAGTCAATGCATTTAAGTAAGAGGGCTTGCTGAAGTTCAAACTGAGCATCGGAAAGTTCACTTTGAAAACTTTGAAAGTGGCCTGGTTGTTGGTGTCAGGCAGGTCTGAGTGTTTCAGACACTGCTGATCTGCTTTTTCCCACACAACCATCTCTGTGGTTTACTGAGAATTCTCAGGAAAAATAAAATGTTCAGTGAGCAGCAGTTTTGTGGGAGAATATGCTTTAATTGATCCCGAAGGTCAGAACAAAATGGTCAAACTGCTTCAACTAATAGGAAAACAACAGTTACTCAAAGGACCACTTGTTACATTGTAGCCAATGTATGTAGAAGAGCATCTCTCAGTGCACCATATGTCAAAATAGATGAGTGAAAATTTGTTCCCTGGTCTGATGAGTCTCAGTCTCTGCTGTGACAATCAGATGGTAGGGTCAGAATTTGGTGTAAGCAGCATGTAAGCATGGCTCCATCCTGCCTGATATCAATGGTTCAGGCTGCTGCTGGGGTAACAGTGTGGGGGATATTTTCTTGGCACACTTTGGGCCCCACTTTGGCTACTAACTGCCCATCTTTTAAACACCACAGCCTCCCTGAACATGGGATGTGGTGGAACAAATGAGTCATGGATCAGCTGTACATCATGGATGTGCAGCTGATCAACTGTGTGATGCTCTGTTGTCAACATGGACCAAATTGTCTGAGAAACGTTTATTGCAGTTTCCTAAATATATGACAGGAAAAATCACAGAAACTCTGAGAGCAAAAGTTGGTCCGAGTAGCATATAACTAATGAATATTAGAAATATCCTGTCTCAGAGTGACGCTGAAAAACTAGTTCATGCATTTATTACTTCCAGGCTGGACGACTGTAATTCTTTATTATCAGGATGTCCAAAAAACTCCCTGAAAAGCCTTCAGTTAATCCAAAATGCTGCAGCAAGAGTCCTGACAGGGACTAGAAAGAGAGAGCAGATTTCTCCTGTATTGGCTTCCCTTCACTCCCTGAGCCTGGTTCTGCTGTAGGTTTCTTCCTGTTAAAGGGGAATTTTTCCTTCCCACTGTTACACCTTGAGGAAACTCTTGTTGTGATTTGGTATTCTAACTAAAATGGAACTGATTTTTATCCATATTTTGTATATAGAACACCTTCTATTCATTTCCAGATTGATATTCCTAAAATCTGCTAGAGGACTTTGATTGAATCACGGTACAAAATGTCGTTTAGGAAGCATGAGCTTTTATTTCACAGAGACTACTTGTACACACACCTCGTTATCTGAAACCCTCTTCTTAAAAATGGTAAACACAGTCCCTTTATGTAGACTTTCAATATATATATGACAAATAAACCTTGTCTTACGTTACAAGTGTTATAAGCCGTTAACTGATTGAACTTTTTTAATTACGTAAGTGTAAAATTTTCTTCATCTTATAAGCGACCTAGATTGGGGTGGTGGGTGTTATTGTTGCCCAGCTGCTTGCAGTAAATTGTGTTTGAAGATTGAACCGATAATGCTGTGTGTTGCACTGCAGGTCTGCAGCCTGTGTTGATGCTATCAGTGAAGCTTGAACTCTAGCCATCGCTGAGGGGTGGTCACACACACACACACAGACAACGGATGACTTAAGATAAGTACACGTTAACACAGAAACAAGCGCAAGAGCTAAAACCTCACAGATGTTATCACAACGACAGATCAGCTTGTGGTTTAACTATGTTCCGATAAATGCAGACTGGTGCAGGTCGTCTTTGTTCGTTTCAGATTAAATCCCCCTACATGCTTTCTAATGTGCTTACGAATGTCAGTGTACCCCAGAATTACACATGAGTCATGGCATACATGCCAGTAAAATGAGCTAATATAAATTTCCTAAAGGTGACAGCGAGGCCTGTGGCACACACCAGCAGTCACTGTTGGGTTCGTGATCTTTGTATCTTTCTTCAGCCGTTTTTAGTCAACGTAAAGATTTTACTTGGTGTCAAAACAAAAAAAATCCTCACAGGTGTAAAAATTACAGTTTCAGAAGCTGAAATGTACCGAAATAACTTCGAGTGCAATGTTTACAGTCGTGCCTAAAACAATGGAGTAAACCTGATGAGGTTAGTAGATTTATATACTGTATATTGTATGGCATTATTAGACTAATACAGAAGCATTGATTGATTGATTCAACTGAATTTTGCTCCTTCAGGTGGAGCACGTTTTGATCATTTTGTATACAATTAAGGGATTTAGTCAGGTTGTGAGCAAAAATTTGGTCCCCGGTTGAATCAGCACATGCAACCATCTTTTCATAGAAGTTGCTCTCGCGTCTGCTGGTGAAACTACTCAAACCTGCTGAAACGTGGGCTTGTTTTAAAAATACACCAAGGCAGAAGTGGTGCTGCACCAACCTGTTTTAAAAGGTAATTCAGTTCTAGATTTTGCTGTTTCTCTGGTTATTATCTCTGAATATCTTTTACCATTTTTACAGATTCAAAGAGTTGTTCAAATGAAAACAAGAGACTGAGAAACACTGGATGACAGTTTTTTAAAGATCTGTATTTAATGAGTTTATAAAGATCTTTTTACAGCTTTGAGCTTGAGGCAGCAGAGTAAAAAGCACTTTTGTATTATTATTTCTTTACAGTTCTTGCCCTGCACAAAACATACCTAACACACATCTGATCACTCACATAAACGTCTAACAGTCTTTTCAGAGAACTTGCATACATTTTTTTATTTATTTTTAAGCCAGTTTTATGAAAATACAAATACAAAGCGAAGCCATAAGGCCTTAAAAAAGCAGTCAATTATTAACTAAAGCCGATAGCTGATAGCTGACGATCTTTGTGGCAGCTAGCTGCTGCCTTCAGTGTTGTGGAGCCGATACATGTCCTGAGCCCACTGGAAGCTCTGAGTGTAGCAGATCTTTTTTCCTCTGACAGTGTGGACTCTGCAAAACATGCACACAAAAATCATTTTATTCACACTGCTTTGATTGAGTTCTTGCAGACGGCCTGTCTAAACTTCACATATCCCTTTTTATACTTTATTCATGACCAGTCCTGTTTGAAAATATCAAACTTACATGTACGCCTTCTTGGGACAGGAGCTGTG
>NW_024586964.1:0-3658 GCF_018398535.1 Haplochromis burtoni
GCTCTTTGGGTGTTAAAGGTTGCAGACCCCTGCTATAGGTGAATGAGCAATTAAACACCACACGGTTCTTTCCGTTGTGTGTCACCATGTGGTGGGGGATGAACCATGATTCTTTGGAGGCCCTCATTTCCTCTTCACTGATTTCTCTGACATAGCCTGCTGCTATCAACTTTGTAATCTTCGCTTGATAAGCTTTAGTCTTCTCTGGGTCTCGACTGAGGCACTTCTCCGTGCCACGTAGATTGGGGAGTACTGCTTCAGGTGGCTCCGGAGTGTAGGCATATCACTGACACGCAGAAGGGGAGTTGAATATCTGTTTACTCCCTCAACATTCAGTCTTGTCGTCTTTGCCTCCAAAACCCTCATAGCTTGCTCTTCCCTCCGAGACCGTGTCACTAGTTTCTCACTCCGATATGGGAGAGTGTCGAGATGCCAAAGCCTCTCTACTTGACTATGAAGCTCTGATTGAGGAGAGGCAGTTGAGAGGAAGAGGCACTGTCGCGGTTGAGCATAGTGCTTAAGGGAGGGGATTGGTCCCTGTAGTACCCAACCAAGTCTAGTCTTGACTACAGCTGGTCCTCCAGGTAAGCCTAGGTGCACAGGTTTGATGGGCGTTACTAGGTGAGGACAGTCAGAGCCGATCAGAAGGAGTGGCTGGGCATTTGTGAAGGGCTGCAAGGGAAGCCTTCTCAAGTGTCTATATTTCTGTTGAAGTTCTTTCACGGGGTATGAATGCTCAGCCAAGCCTAGGTCATCAGCTGTGAAGGCTCTCTCAATGGTGAATGTTCTGGATGGTTGGCTGGCAGGGGAGACTTTGACTGTCACTGATGCACCATGCAAGGTTCTCAATCCTTGTCTCACCATACGTAGAGTAAGACTCTCTGCCATGCCCTGTAACTGCAGTCTTTCAGTGGCCTCAGGGAGAAGGATCGTCCTCTCAGATTCATCATCCAATATGGCGAATGTCTCCAGGGTGTGCTCACCGTTCTGCAGCAGCACTTTTGTTATCTTCAGAAGCACAGCGAGGTGTTCCATTGGTGGATTGGGTGCAGCAGGTCTGAGATTCACTTCATGGAGGGCCTCTAGGTGTTTTCCCTTGCATGTCTTACATTGCATTTTAAGTCGACACTGAGCGGCCTGGTGGTGGCGCCCACAACACCAGCAGCGATTGTTGGACTTAATCCAAGTTGATTTCTGCTCCTTAGTCAGCATCTTGAAGTTGACACATTGATCTAGGAAGTGCAGAGTGTTATTACAATATGGACAATAAGCTGTGTGCTTGTCTTGGACCTCAGAAGTGGAAGGGGTTGTGGCTGAGGACCTTTGGGGGGCAGTGTTGTGTGTTGCACCATGCAGCACGGTGGTAGTCCTTTTGGTGGCTCGTTTATCTCTTTTTATGCTGCTCCTGTCTCTCGAGCTCTCCTCTACCTTCTCTGTGTGATCTCCGCCCTCTTGAATGACCAGCTCATACTCCAGCCACTCTGCAAAGTCTCTCAATGATGGTATTCCATCTTTCTGTGGGTAAAGGTAGCGGCGGAAAGCAGCACGTAGGTCTTGGGGTAGCTTTCGTGTCAGTCTAGCAACATGAGACCCGCATTGCAGCTCTATGTGTCCATCTTCCCCAAGTTGCTCTAACATGCCGACCAGAGCACGGACTCTCAGTGCAAACCTTCTGAATCCAGTTGTGTCACCTGGGCGGATGCTGGGCTCATCCATAAGCTCTGCTATCCTCTGCAGTGACAGCTGGTGCGGCTGACCGTAATGTTTAATGAGCGAGGCCATCGTGTCAGAGTAGGGGTGAGGTGAGTTACTGTAGGAGTCAGCAATTAAAAGAGCTTCCTCAAATTTAAGGTGGTCACATAAGACCTGATATTTGAACCTCTCCGTTGCATCAAAGGGGAGAATATTGTCTAGGGCAAGCCTTAATCTAGCAAACTGCCTGGGATCACCCTGCGTGAACTCTGGGATGGAGGGCGATGGTCCTCTGTAGGTCTTCTCCTTTACACCTATGGCTGTAGTGGGAGCCAACACTTGTTCTGGGGGGAGCATGTTCGCGTCGAAACTAGGTCCAGCTAGTGATTGAGATAAGGGGGTGGACTGTGGCGCACGAGGCTGAAACTCAGGAGCTTCAGTGGCTGAGGGTTGCTGTAACTGTAGCTCTTGTAAGCGTTGGCTAAGCTCTTGTGCAATGGCTGGTAGCGGTGGAGGTGGAACAGACTGTACCTCTGGTAGATCAGGATGATCTCTCGGGAGAAAAACTGGAGGTGGTGGTACTGGCCATTCTTCAGCTGCATCCTGTGTGTAGGATATATTGTGCTGCTCTGGTCTCAGGGGAAAAGGCTGTGTAGTTAGAGGTGTGGAGACCCAAGTGTTATCAGCTGAAATGTAGCCCCCTAGTTGCTGGGCAGAACGTAAGCGGGTGGATTCCAACGTGGTGACATTATGATCCATCTGCCTCCTCATGTCTCCTACCATCATCTGAAGTTGCCTGTTGTCCTCCTGCAGTTGCTGCACAATGTTCATGAACTCCTGAGGGATGCTGGATGACACTGGAGTCTGTCCTGCAGCTCCAATAGAACCAGGAGTCTGGGTGAGGGGCGTCATCTTAGCGTATCCTTCTCTAGTCTGCTGTTGCTCCAATGTAGCAGTTGTGGCAGTGTGTAGCTTTCATACTGAGTCATCCATCCTGGAGGTCGCACAGCCCTCCATGGACGTGCACCTGCTCTCTGGTGGTCATAATCCATCTTCACTCTGTAATCACCTGATCCGGCTCGAAGGACCAATTTTGTTATGATGATTTCTGATATGAGGTTCAGTTCTACGGTGGTGATCACAGGGTGTGCACAGGTCAAGTGCCACTATGACCCTCCAGAAAATAACGAGGACAGGGGATGATTGTTCAGCTCTTTAATGGCAGATTTAGCGTGGGTGTGGGTATGTGTGTGTGTTTGTGGTTCTACAAACAGAATGGAAAAACAGAACACAAATTACAATCAAATTATAGACAACAATAATCACAATATAATATATTACAGCCACATACTTGTCTTATAGGCCCTACTACTAAGCTGGCGGCTTTTACTTATAGTCTGAACCATATTTGGCAACAAAGAAAATAAACATCTTTCCATCACTTAACTCTTGTGCCCCACTCACTTATGATGCCAACTAAAGAAGTCAAATACACATAACAAATCACCAACTGAAACCGAACTCAGCATGGCCTAGGCGAACTTTGCTTAGCTTAGCCCGCTTAGCTTAGCGATAACTTATAGAAAATAAGAAAATGTACAAACAGAGGATGTCCAGAGTGATAGACATACAGGCTATCCTTCTTACACAAGAAATATCCTGAAACTCACCAGTCTTATGGACGCACACTCTCAATGAACCCACATAAACTGCTCCCGAGCATAACTTGTGATTCACACCGCCTCCATGAACACCATTTTTCATCCCAGTCAAAACATTACTCACAAAACGGCCGCGCCCTCTAATGGCGAGGCAGAAAACTGCATCACAGTCCTGCCTTCAGAACAATATAATGACCAATGTTGGGCAATTAATTATATAGTTACTTCTTCAAAAAAGTAACTGAGTTATGCAATATGTTTTTTGCAGCCGTTTACCTAAAAATGCAGCCAAGGCGGGTTTTTTT
>NW_024586965.1:0-3655 GCF_018398535.1 Haplochromis burtoni
TTCCCCACTTTTTTCCTGTTTCAAAATCAAACACCAGTTTGTGAGAAGATTCTTTTTTTTAATAGGCAGATAAAGTTTTACATTCGAACTGGCTAATGTGTCACTTGTTTGTTACAAATGTTCGTATTTTAATGTTCAAAAATGTTTTTGCTCAAAACATATGTACACTACATGTCAGTAAAAATACTATGCAAATATTGCTGTCCTTGAATGCTGAGTAAACACTGACAAAGCGCTGATTGTATCTTTTGTACTTTATCAACGCAGTATCTAAAAACTTTGCACCGTAGTGGTTAAAATCTCATTCTAATAAGAGTTAAAAGTGCATTCGGTTATTAGGTTTACAGGATTATTGAATTATGGTTAACAGTTGGTAGAATTTTCTTTAAACATTATCTGCCAATTACATCTGCCACTCTTCTCCAAATCTGTGCCCCCCAACAAAAATTTTCTAGACACGCCACTGGCTGGGATAGGCTCCGGCGCCCCCGCGACCCTGAAAATGATAAGCTGGATAGCTGTTATAGAGACATAAACAGTGTTACAGCGCCCCCTGCTGACCAATTCCGCGATTGTTACAGCTTTCTTTTCAGTTTGGCACTTTACTCACAACATATTTGAAGTTTTCAAGCCTGAATAAACATTTTCCAAAAGACAATAGTTAACATGCAAAAAGCCTGTAACTCAATAAAAAACTTTATTCATTTTGAAATGTCTGTGAACAAGTCGGTGCAATCAAAATAAAAGGAGAGTCAAAATATTTAGACATTTTGTGAGATACATTAACAGAAAATAAACTTCAATTACACGCAGTACAGGACAGTAGTAATGTAGTCTTAAAAGTGCCGGGAATCACAACACATGAAGTTCGTCCTGCCCCTTTGCCCAGTCAGGCTAATCATTCTCTTGTCTTGATATTCCTCTGGCAGGTTTGTGTCTGTGTGTAATCGTTGTGGGCGGCCTTACTTCAAGTCCCCGCCCTCCTCACATGTGGATCATCACCCACCTTCTTGAGGCAGTGGCTGACAGTCACTCAACTCTAAATCGTTGACCTGCCTTGTGAATGAAACCATCCCTGAGATATATGACCGTGTTCTCTACGACTTCTGGCAAATAATTGTATGTTTCCCTGTGCACAGGTCTTCCCTGGTGTCCCATCTCTAAGGAATGTCGAGAGTGTTCCTGTGTTTCCTCCCTCTGGATTAACATTCTGATCAATTTTGTGTTGTTTTGTTGCCTAAACCTTTGAATCTTTAGATGCGAGTCATGCTCACAAGCTCAAGACTGAACAGCAATAACAAAAAAAGACAAATCTTTACTTTTGATTGTGTAGGTGGAATACCCCACGCATAGACAGAACAGTTTTCATAATAAAGTCTGAGTTTTCTTGTTTGTTTGTGTGTCAGACTTTAAGGATGTTGATATATACCTTCAAATAAAGTTAATGGGTGGGTCATTGTGTGGTAAAAATCAAGAATGTTTGTAGACACATTTTTTATATATATAAATTATTTTATTTATTTATAACCCTTATTTAATTATACTATACACCTTGAAGTTATTTATAAACTCAGCTGAACATTGAGACTTTGACACCACATAAAAAATAGACAAAGAAGAGGTGACCCATCCACCAAAGGCCTTCTGCAGGGACATTGGTTCAACTCTGTCCCAGACTATTTTCTCCATGTCTTCATTCTATCCTACTTTCCTCTCACGTTCTACACTTTCCTACCAAATAAAAATAAATTGCCTGAAATAAAGCCTCACACAACACACTGAACCGTGAAACAGAGGAACTACAGCAAAACAAGATAAAACTGGGTACAACTACTAACAACCCAGAACATGAAACTGATACATGTATAATTCATACAAGTCTAACCCGGTAACAGCAAATGCTGTTGTAATAGCTCCAGTTTGTTGTTTACCATTGTCTTGCAGAAATAAGCAAAGTCTTCAATGAATATATCACTTCAGGATGAGACTATATGTTGCTATTACATCTGTATATACCTTTCAGTACTGACAGTTGCTATTTTCAGATGTGCAAGCTGCTAATTCCACTGGCGCTGATGCCACCACTGTACCATCAGACTTTTGAAGTAAGCACTGATAACAAGCTGGATGTACGATGATGTCAGCATTGAGTTTGACAGTGTGGGAAAGTGGAACCGATGTAAGGAACTGATTAGCACCTGAACACACAGGAAACCAGGCAGATGAGTGATTACTGATCTTCCTCACAGTACTCACCTATAAGCTTCATGCAATTTGCAAGTAAAGTTATCACATTAGGATAATGACATAAACCAAAGTCACTTACAAAACTTATAGAGCAGTTTCCTTAACATGAAACAACATATCAGCAGTTATATCACTTTTAATCAGCTCCACCAAGATCCTTGGCCACCAAACCCATTAATTTGTCACATCTCTGCAGTTGATGAGTCATTATTTCCCTTCATATTTTATTTCAAATGTCTGCTCTCTGTGACCCTGGAATGATGCTCCTGTATCCTTGTATGACAAAAGGCATCAGCCTCTGATAGCTAACTTTTCACTTTCATGTAAGTTCTGATGTTTAGTGGTTAATTACCACTGTAATTGGCCATCCTCGTCTTATGTAGTTGATGGTAGTCTGTAGTCCAGTGTCTACTGCAGTGGCAGTGAGCTTTAGGGCAGCTAACTCAATCCAGTGCAGCACTTTCTCAAGTCAGGCATTGTCTTGTTCCATGGTTCTATTTTCTGGATGTGTAATTGCTGTGCAAGAAACTCAACACATGTGAAAAAACACTGTGAAAAAAATGGAGATGACATCAAGCAATGATCAGCTGATCCTGATTTTACTAAACAAAAACAGGAAGAAACAAAACTAAAAAAGGAAGATGTTTCTTCCTTTTTTAGGCAGCAGCAGTGATAATTTCATGGTTTAATTCAGGAGTTGACGTAGTTGTATAAATCCTGACATATTTCAGGATATCAGAGGGACAGTCTGAGCTCTTGTTAGCAGAGTTGTGACCACATGTGAGGAGGAAGAGCGTTGGTCAGTCAACTCTATTGACTGACCAACGCGTTTCGGCTTGTGGGCTTCATCAGGGTCATAGTAACACATAGTAACAGTGTGCTTACGCTAAAAACAGGAAACAGAAAAAAATTCAAATTAACCAATCACATCTTCATGGATAGACCAGCTGACATATAACAGGTTAGTATTGGTTAACTGGTTAAGTCACGCCCAAGTAAATACTGGACTAGGTCAGTTACTTTAAATTAGTAACTTAGTTACATTACTAGTTACTTCTATCAAAAGTAACTCAGTTACTTCAAGTTACTCGTTACTTTCAGAGTAACTAGTTACTAGGGAAAGTAACTTTGGTTTTACTCAGAATTCTCTTGTGTCTCTCTAATGTGTTGCTTCCGTAACTGGATACCCAGCAAGATTGCCAGTCTTCTAGCTTGCTTTCTTGCCACAAGTGCACTGTGCCACTTACCAATAGAAAGGAAAAAATAATGTGCACATTTCCACGAGAGAAATCCCACGCCTGATTCTATCCTAGCCTGCTTTTTACATCCAACACAAAAACTGCAGTCGTGGTGCTTTCGATTGTACTCAGAACTCGGAAATTCTGCCTTCTGAATAGGAAGATGTAGG
>NW_024586966.1:0-923 GCF_018398535.1 Haplochromis burtoni
AAATGAAATTCCAAATCAGAAATAATTTGTGCAGTTACTCTACTTTTAAAGATTAGAGATAACTTAAAGGATTAAACTGCATGCGTTCACTCCAGATCCAGATAATTTATAATTATCATCAATGTCTCTGTGGTACATTGGAGCGTTAAATCATTTTAGATACTTTTGAAATTATTTGTTTTTTACTTTGTGGCTTTTCAGCTGAGTGATGCTGTTGCATGTTATGTAATTGAACCTCACTACCTGAGCAGAAACTGTAGTTTTAAGGGCATTACATATTACCTAACAACTGCTCCATTTATAGTTAAAACCAGCACTGAAGAATTAAAAAGAAAAAAAAAACTTTGTCGGATGATCAGCAGTTAAACCAAGCGTTCGTCACCCTTGTGTGTCTGAAGTAATTCACGCGTAAAGCCACGAGTGCTCATGTTTATCTAAACTGAAAATCCTGTCAGAGCTTAAGTTTGATACCCTCTCTTTTCCTCCTCCTCTTCAGGCATCTCTCACCCACACACACACACTTCCCATCTCTCCTCTTTTCCCCCTCTTCCAAACAACAACAACAGATGCAGCGATCCGATCCCGAGATGTGCAGTGAAACCAGTGTAGCAGACAAGATAATCAGAGGATGTAAATTGTATTTGCGCCCATCAGCATCCAGTGTGAGTTTCCTGTGTGTGCATTCGCTGAAGGGCACGGGAGGTTCAGGGGTTACATCAGAGCAACAGTGGTTTTTATTTTTAGGCACTCACTGAAGAACAGTCTGAACAGGATCATTATCTACCTACAGTATGCGCGCTCTCACTTCCTGCTGACATGCACATCAGGTTATCTTATGGTGGCTGTTACAGAACAAAATATCATGTTTCTCCCCTTTCAGTGGCAGTACCATTATTTTTTTACTTTTTGTTTTTTTTACCTTC
>NW_024586966.1:2283-3655 GCF_018398535.1 Haplochromis burtoni
ACGGGCAAAAAATCTGCAGAAAACAACATTTCACAGAATAAACTTGAACTTAAATAGGCGTGCAATCAATATGACTGATTCTGATCATAGATCAGATTATACATGACGGAACTTGAGCTTCTCTTGATTGTAGAGTTGCAGTCACAGGGCAAATTGTTGTTGCTGCACATTCACACATTTGTGTCTAAAATGTGTGAATGGCACACATTTTAGACACCTTTGTTACACAGAGCAGTTTTCAGTGTTTGAGAAACGTCATGAAAGAACTGCATCTTTTTTGTATGATGGAACATGAGAGACTGTGTTTGTGATGGAGGTCCTGTGGGAGCAAATGCATAATCCCAGTCTGAATATTAGTTAGGCTCTCATGTAGTGTTTGAGCTGAGGTCTTTTTGTCTGCATTTTCTTTCCTACTTTTCCTTTTTTAGATCAGGAATTTCCGCTTTTCTTAAGTCACACATGTTTCTGTAACTCCTGTCTCAGTTTGAGCTGAGCTCGGTTTTATAAGTTGGAGGAATGACGTTCTCTGCGAAACGACATGCAGATAATACCGCATATTAATATATGTTGCATTAGTATGTTTTTCAGTCTAGCAAATAACATACCATGCAAATCTAATTAAAGTGTAGATATAGAGTCACTGTCAAAAAAATACATGGCTTTATTAGGCACGCTAGTACATTTTGTTATCAAGTTCAACATAGCCAGCCTCTTTTTGTGTGATCTGTCTTACAAAACCTAAAACCCATCAGAGATGGTGTGAGAAAGTGTTTGCCCCCTTTCTGATTTCCTATATTTTTGTATGTTTGTCACACTTAAATGTTTCAGATCATCAAACAAAGTTAAATATGAGACAAAGATAACACAAGTAAACTCAAAATGCAGTTTCTAAATGAAAGTGTTTATGATTAAGGGGAAAAAATCCAAACCTACATGGCCCTGAAAAGGTGATTGCCCCCTAAACCTAATAACCGATTGGGCCACCGTTAGCAGTGTTACGCCCCTGGCCATAATTTGGATCAAGGTGGCTGTTTGGATTGTTTCACCCAGGCGCTCCTGTACCGCTAGACCGGGCTGTAACAAGCAACAAGAACTACAATCAAACCTTTGCTAACTTTCTTCCTCAGGTTCTGAGCGTGCTCTCATAAAAAGGACTTTTTGGCTCTTCTTTCATGCAAAATGGACCAATGGAGAGCTGCCTACTCCCATCACAGACCGATCAGATGAACAGGTGATGAAGGGCCTAGATAAAGAATATTAAAGAAATATAACAGTAAACCAGAACAAGGATGTTGCATGAAAGAACTGTTAATCCTGTGAATCCATAATCATTATAAGTGAAATGAGCTGAAAAGAAGGATGCTATATTTCT
>NW_024586967.1:0-3652 GCF_018398535.1 Haplochromis burtoni
CAAAACGGAGCGTGCCCGCTCCGACCGGTTTTAAAGGGTTAAACAGAGTCAAATCAAAATTTCAGCCTTGATCTGAATGGATACTGCAAACAACACTGAAACAATCCAGTCCTTAGCTTCATGATCAGTCCATGCTGTAAGATATACCTGTTCTTGTAGTGGTGGATGGCTACAAGGGAGCAAGCAGAGGCCTTATGGGAAGAACAACCTGCACCGCTTTTAACTTGTTCCTTAACCAGCCTGGCCAGTGAAGCCTATCTTTTACCTTTCAGTGCAACTTCTAAATACCTAAATGGTATTCATTTCTGATGGTACCTGCACCAGAACCTTAGGCACCAAAACACCTGTATTTGGGTTGCTGGGTCAGAATGGGGTGTGGCAGCACGGTGGCGTGGCACAGTTACCTCACAGCAAAGTTGTGTGTTTGACTCCACAATCTTGCCCGAGCCTTTCTGTGTGGAGGTTGCATGTTCTTCCCAGGTACTCCCAGCTTCCTCCCACAGTCCAAAGACATGCAGTTAGTGGGGTTAGCTAATTGGTGATCTAAATTACCCATAGGTGTGAATGGTTGTCTGTCTCTGCGTTAGCCCTGCGACAGATTGGCGACCCGTCCAGGGTGTACCCCGCCTCTTGCCTTATGGCAGCTGGGATGTGCTCGCGCCATTAAAAGGTGTGGCTCCAGCCTCCCTTTCTTTGGATGACCATAAGCAGGTAACCTTGAAAGGATTGCATTTGCATGCAATCTGCCTGGCCAGTAGTTAGTAGACTAGTTAGTAATTAGTCTTTTAGTTAATAATGAGCTCTGTTCTCATTAAATTGCTGGCTGCCTGCGTAGTGTCCAAAAAACTATATGTGCTTTACAGATAACTGGGAAACTTCAGACCTGGTCCTGTTAGCAGAAACAGCATCCATCCCATTTTGGATGCTTTTGCATTAATTCGCCTGGACAATATATTTTCTTATACTGAAAATTAGCAAGCTATTCTGTCCACCTGCACCTCAGCCTCCCGTCTTCTTGTTAGTGCTACATCTCCAAACCATACATCATAGCAGGTCTCTTACAATCTTGTAAACCTTCCCTTTCACTCTTGTTGGTATCCTTTTGTTACAAATCGCCCCGACACTCATCTCCACCCCCTTGATCCTGCCCGTCACCTGTCTCGTGCACCGTGCGTTGCTTTGGATAGTTGACCCCAGATATTTAAACTCATCCACCTGTTGACTATCACTAGTCCCTTAAAAATGCTTCACTTTCTCTAAAAGTGAAGCATCAGTAGGATATTAAACTTAAATTTGATTACTGACTGCAGCCCCCTTACCAGGGTCTGCCTTAACCCCTCTGCATGGGACATGACATGTGCCAAGTAGTAAACAAAATCAAATTTACAGGGTTTGATTTTCAAATTGGCGTGCGGAAGCCTTGCACATACCTTGTCCAACCAGACCAGGTGCTGCTGAAATGTGCGTCCAAACATAATATCATCAAAGTACATCAAACGCAGTGTCCACTGCAAATCTGCAAGTATGAAATCCACCAAACTTTAGAAAGTACATTTCACAGACAGAAATTCAAACATTAAATTCAAACAATCCTTTTTTAAAGCATTTTTGTGATGATCTTCTGGATTAACCTTCTGTTCCTTTGGCCACATCAAGTGTGGACAACCAGCAGGCATATCTCAGGCTTTCAAGTGCATCATTAAAAGGGCATATATATCCTATCTGGTGACATCATTAAGCTTTCCACAACACAGAACCTGAGACCACACCCTTTTCCTGCAGAAACAAGACGGTCAAATAATGCCGCTGTCAAGCATTTGTTTTAAATGATCTGTTATGTCTCCTGGAGGTGGGGACAGTTTGATAGGCCTGGCTTTACATATTTCAGTTTTATATAAAGAAAAAAACATTTCCCCCAGCTTCCGATTTATTCTGCCTTAGAGGGCCTGGTTACCATTAGATAAACGTCTCAGTTTAAAATGATTCAGCACTCCCGACTCCTGAAAGCCAGACTCGTAACCTTGTCCATTTTATTTGTTGTTATCTATCGTCCACCTGGCCTTACTTAGATTTTCTATCTCATTTTTTAGACTTTGTAACTAATTTAGTGGTGACTTCAGATAAAGTAATCACATCTTAACATCCATGTAAATGCTGAAATTGTCAACCTCAACACTGCGTTTAATCTATTTTTAGACTCACAAGTATTCCTAGCTTTAAAAACAAGTCCAGGGCTTTTGAGAACTCCCCCATTTGAATACACATTTATTTTAATTTTTTTAACTGCAGAAATAAATAAATGCAAATTACAACTAGCAATGATTTCTGAATAGCTCATAGTTGAATTTAACAATGAATTTCTTAGTCACAAAAATGAAGAAAATGCCATTTTTTTTTCAAATTCTATGCTGTATTGAGCAAATGTGACCCCACAACCCTCCAAAATATCAGTAGATTGTGCATATTTTGAGATGGAACGTCTGAGCCCTTGTAAACATATTTAAATTATTTTTAAGTAGAGATATAGATAGATTGAGATATAATGTGAGTACCATCTGGAATCTCCAGAATGGTGTTTGGATTCAACTACTGACTGACATTTTTATTTTTTTATTTGCTTAATCCAGCATGTAATTTCAGATAAGGATTAGTAAACTAACAACTGTAAGCAGAGAAAATCAGACTGAAGGTGTCAGCTGTCCTCACCAGTGCAAGAACTTCTGTTCAACCTTACAATTCAAGAAAAGAAGGCCATCCCATCCCGAGTAAATACTAAAAGATGGTGCGTAACAAGTACAGCAAGCTGTCCATACCTGAGGCCTTGGAAACTGCCAACCAAAGACTCACAGCCTTGGCCAGCCGCTTGAAGAGGTTCACCAGAGACATCGAAGGTAGGAGAATAAACCAGCTGTTCTCCACTGAACCTTGCCACTCTCAGTGGCAAGGGAACAATAAGAGAACAGCACCACCAAGGTTGGAGACGGAGCAATACTGGAAGAGCATATGGGAGAAGGACGCAACCCATAACGGCAATGCTCAGTGACACAGCAACCTCCCCAAACAGGGTCCAGTAACCATGACAGTGGCAGACATCCAAGAAAGGGTTTCCAATATGAAGAGTTGGACAGCACCAGGCCCTAACATGGTTCACTCCTACTGGGTAAAGAAGCTGACTGCACTCCACGAGCGTCTGGCAGCACAAATGAACCAACTGCTAGTTGACGAGAGACACCCGGAATGGCTAGCCGAAGGCAGTCCTGATCCTCAAGGATCCCAAGAAAGGACCGGTACCATCAAACTACCGGCAAATAACTTGCTTCAGCACCACATGGAAGCTCCTGTCGGGCATCATAGCAGCTAAGATGAACAGGCACATGGGTCAATACATGAGCAGGGTACAGAAAGGAATTTGCAAGAATACCAGAGGCACAAAACACCAGTTACTGGTAGACTGAGCAGTCGCCTGAGACTGTAAGATCAGGCTGAACAACCTGTGCACTGCCTGGATTGATTACAAGAAGGCCTATAACTCAATGCCCCACAGCTGGATCCTGGAATGCCAAAATCAACAGGACCCTAAGAGCCTTCATAGGGAACTCAGTGAGGATGTGGCGCACAACACCAGAGGCCAACTTCAAGCCCATAGCACAAG
>NW_024586968.1:0-936 GCF_018398535.1 Haplochromis burtoni
ATGAGCAGGTGACTGATCAGATGACTGTCACGTGGTTCAGTCAGCTGATGCTAGTGCTAACCAGCCGGACTGAAAGTGAATCCTGTGGCAGAGACGGATCTGACGGTCGGACAGGATGCCTTTCTCTGAGCTCTATTTTAACGTCGATAACGGCTACCTGGAGGGGCTGGTGAGAGGTTTTAAAGCTGGAATACTGTCGCAGGCGGATTATTTAAATCTCGTCCAGTGTGAGACGCTGGAAGGTGAGTTAAAATGGATAGCTAGCGGCTAATAGCTAGATGCCAGCTAGTTCCACAAGCTAGAGCTTAAAGCTAGTTAGCTGTTAAACGTTAGTTTGTGTTTTACTGTCGATATAAGTCGTCCCAATTTCTGTTATAATCTAGTCGCCAAGCTCAACATCGATAACTGCCACAGGTTAAAGTGAAATAATTTGAGACTGTTCGTCAAGCTTGCTGTCATATGTCTGTATCCTGCGTAGCTAGCTTAAATTAACCCAAGCAAGGGCCGGCTATATTGCTGTTTATTGCTCACTTCCCAGTTTTAAGGGAAGTGAAATTATAGTCAGAAGAGATTTTACAGTGTTCCTGTTAACATCGATGCTTCAAACAAATAACATTTTCTCTACCTTTTCTGTGACCATTCGGTTCATATCTTGCTAATTAATACTAGCTAACTGAGATTTTCTTATAGCAGACGCTTCTTGTGTTATGCTCACCTGCACGGAGCGGGCAGGGATGAATTCAGTTCAGTTACATTTCAGCGTCAAATTACAACAATCCCTTCAATGTGTTTGATTAAAATTTATTTTCCAAGAGAGACTTATGAACGTGAGACAGATTAGGACACAACCAAGACCAGGTAGCCAAATTTCTAGTCAAGTTAGCAGTTGGGTTGAGAGACAGGAACAGCAACAAATGCAGGGGCACTGCAGCTGAA
>NW_024586968.1:2536-3651 GCF_018398535.1 Haplochromis burtoni
ATTTATACAGTGCATGTCATTCCAGGTGAAATCACAATGTGTTGCAAAAAGCATAATCTGTCCACATAAGCAAGTGAATAAATAAAATGACAGCAAAAAAGGCAAAAATGTGACGGTAAAAGCTGAAACTCAGAAGTTAACTCAGTTAAAGAAACAGAAATTCAAAGACCATAATTACTCCAACAGAAGAAGAACAAGTCAAAAACCAATTAAAATTAAATAATTAAGATCAGCAGTAGTCGAGCACAATTGTTCCAACCTAAACATTAATACTGATAAATCAACATGTCGTTGTATAGATCTTTAATTAACTCTCTGGCAGTTGTGTTCTAGTAGACAACTGCAGATATTGTTGTAGCTCCTAATCTTTCCAGCGTTTGTCACAGAATAAACGGTTTTAATAGTCCTGTGGCTGTCGGTCTGGAAGCTGAGGGCAGATAAGTTGTGATTCTGTGAGAAATTGTCAGACTTCTAGCTTTCACTTGAATAACCAGGAGGTATTAAGTTGCAAGTTACCAATGTCCTGTGAACATCCCGTTAGTCTGCCAGTCTGGCCAAATCATTATGGGCAGAGAAACACAGAATATGGTAAAGCATGTGGTATTTTCTGACAATTGATTTTGTATCAGTAAGAACAAGTTAACCAGTTTGTGCCCGTGGGAGTTGGAGATATTTTTAATATTTAATGGAAGCATTAAAAGTAGTTGTTATATATCTGTGAAGGTTCTCAGTCATCCAGGTCATCGTAGTCTAAGGAGCTTGGAAAGAATAGCGTCTGGACTTCTTTAAGTAGCTTGAAGACGTTTCACCTCTCAGCAGAGAAGCTTCTTCAGTTCTAGGGTCAAATGGTGGAGAGTCCCAGATTTAAACTCTGTGGGGGTAACCCACCGAGAGGGACAATGGACCCCCTAATGATCCTCTACCTAATCACATGAGCCAAGGTGTGAAAATGGGTGTTGGTCACAATTCACATGATCACATGATGGGGTGGGGCTAGGTTTCACAATGAGCTCACCCGAAACCTTGGCTGATTGTGACCTACACCCGTTTTCACACCTTGGCTCATGTGATTAGGTAGAGGATCATTAGGGGGTCCATTGTCCCTCTCGGTGGGT
>NW_024586969.1:0-1363 GCF_018398535.1 Haplochromis burtoni
TCTTCCACATTCTCACATGTAGTTTCAAGTGGTAATCTACAAATATCTAAAGCTCAGAACCCAAACTTTAGAGTCCAATTGGAGTTAGCTTAGTTTATTATGCATGAACAAATAAACAAATTTTTCAACATATGGTTTGAATAACATTGTTGAAATGCTCATATTTTAGGTGTAAATTGTCAGAAAGACCAGAAGTGACCACACATAAATTGTATGTCTCAACATCAGCAATGATCTGTGCCTCTTTAAATATGTCCTTCCCATTCAAAGGTGCTTCAGCAGCCCCGCCTACAAGGGGTGGGAAAATCTGCCTCTTCTATTTCCATCTCACTCTGCTAAGTAAGGACCCAGACTGCACTGTGGCAGAAGCAGTTACACAAAGTAAAACTTGTGCTGTCATGAGCAGCCAGTTTTCCTTAAATTTAAGTTCAGGAATTTAAACACAGAGATGTTTGAAGATGGATTTATTTGCCGTTAATGTTGTTACGTTTCGGTGTTGTCAGTGTTTTGTTTTTGCGTGACTGTCATGTGTTTCCTGTTTTACTTTGAAGGTCTGTTGTTATCTTAGTGTGTTCAGTTTACGTTTCCTTGTCTCGTCAGGTCTAATTTGCCCCAGCTGTGTTTCCCTCCTGTGGTCCATTCCCTGATTGCTCCTTCTATGTATTTAAGCCCTGTGTGTCAGTTGGTCATGGTCGCGATCTCCCCCGTGTTGTAAATAGTTTGGTGTTTTGTTGTAAATAGCTGTGAATGGGTTTGTTAATATTTTCGTTTGAGACACCTTCGTTTTGGGTTGTTGTTGTTGTGTTGACAGAGTGACTATTTGGCTGCTCAGTTAATAGTAAGTTATATATGATGATAAGATCATTAGAGCAAAAATGTTGTTCAACACAAAACAGACAGCCCCCTATGAGCAAACGGTTTGCTTTGCTTTCATTACATGTTTGATGTCCTGTTTATCAAAGTTGGATTTTAGGGGTGGATTTTTACATTTCCTGTGTGTACTTCAGGTGTCTGGTAGAGGCAAAGTGAGTGAAGAGATGATAGCAGCTGTGGAGTTCACAAACCCCTTCAGCTTCAACCTGGAGAACGTCTACATTCGCATGGAAGGACCTGGGATGATGGAGCCAAAGTCCAGGTATTACAGGTGAGTGATGATGAACAACTGTTTGTATAAAATATTTCCACATAAAACCAAAACAGGTTTCAGTTTCACCTCATTCCATTGGATCTTTCCAGATTAACGATTTTATAACCTCTAAATAGTAGCAAAAGGAAAAAAACCCACCTATTTCAAAGGCTTCTGCTTTTTGCTTTAATATTTTTGACGTGTTTGTCTTTTCTCAGGTTGGTCATAGGAGGCTCT
>NW_024586969.1:1388-3651 GCF_018398535.1 Haplochromis burtoni
TCTCTGACCTGGACTGAGTATTTCACTCCACAGAGGGCCGGGACAAGCAGGGTGATCGCCACTCTGGACTGTCCTGCTCTCCGGCAGGTCCAAGGCCAGGCGTCTGTCACCATCAGCCCCTGAGAATCCGTGAACTTGAAGCTAAATAAACGGATATTCATTTATCCGTTCATTCTTCAGTTATTCTTTTACCACATAGAGGAGGCCTATATCATTGTTATGCAACTACAGTTGCATTATGGTGTTTGCAAACTATAAATTTAACATTCATACTGCTCCTCTCCAAATTTCATGCCTTACATAGCCATCTGCCAACGTTGTTTGTCTTTCCCAACAACACTATATATTTGAACCACAAATTGTCTAGCATTGGTGATATTTGGTGCAGTGATGTAGTAAAATGATGGAACAATCCTAATGGACTGTCCAAATGTGTTGTCTCCTTAGGTAGAACATGATTTACGCATAGGTGAGCCAACCAACCACCTATGTGCACGTACCCAAAAACCTTGTTATTTTAGACACAAGAACATAAGATATCTTTAGTGTTTTGTCACATGTAAATGAAAAAACTACAAGTGCCAAAGGTTAGGTTGACTTGCCTTTTTGATATATGGGGGAAAGCTAATCTTATGTTTAAAGGCCCACCCATGATTGACAAGATGAGGCTAAAAAACATTTAAGTTTTTGTGTCTAAAACCACCCCTTTATATATATAGAGACATCATCCCATAAATTTAAGTACATTAAATAACAATCACTTGAGATTTATGTCCATCTTTGCAGAAAGACACATCCAAAGCATCATAGGCCCATAAAGTGGAACATGTCCTTTTTAAAGCGCCTATAGGTTGAGTATATGAATTACTTCTGCCAACAGCTGTAAAAACATACTCAATTGACCCAACAGATCTTGAAATGAATTAGAGTATTATCATCCTGTGTGAAAGGAAAAGCATTATTAATCTCGTTATTGCACTCAAATGTCGTATTATGATCCTTCCTAGGCTGCCTGACCTGTTGCAGAGAGGCTTTCTTTTCTGCTCTAATTGCATGTTTTCTACCACAGTTAAACATTTTTAAATTTACCGTTAACATTAAAGGGACTGATAACAGTGGGAACCAGGAAATACCTATGGATTCGCATCCATTGCGCTTGTGTTGGGTTTGACCCTATTTTCAGCAGCTGTAAACTCATTGAGCGATTTGGCACCTATGGTAAAGCTGGAATCAGATTGACTTTTCCTTTACTCTCCCTTGAATGTGATGAGGTAGTCAGGGTACGCTTGGTTGTCATGAAACACAACATACATGCTGGGTTTATACATTCTGTTTACCACACTGTCATAGCGGTCATAAGGCTGCTGGGGGTCTCGAGGTGGAGGCACCATCATATCCTTTTGGCCCAGAGTGTAGACGCCTGTGAGGACTCGGGCGACAAACATTAACTGAGAACCATCAGCAGCTGGCTTGGAGTAGGTGGTTTTGGCTGAGTAGCTGGCTTTTACAGCAAAGTAGGTCCCACGACCGTATGAAGTTGCTGAGGGTAGGAAGAAAAAAAAGAAAGTTAACAATAGGTGATCCTCTTTAAACTGTAGTGACTTGCAGCATCAATCACATGATACCGCTCAGCCTCCTGGCAGTAGATCTTTAGCTGTCACAAATACCCTGGAAGTACAAGCTGTAGAACACAGAATTACTAGTTCATTGTACTGTTACTTTCATATCTTTCACCAGGTGTTTAGACTACACTGTTGACTGTAACTGACATGTTTTATTAGTGCATGCAGGAACATAAAATATCTGTTCAACCCGATAAGGAATCAAGTGCTGCTATTGTACTAGGCCTGAAAACACCTTCACAGTCACATAAAACACCAGTTTCTATGTGTCCCAAAGCCATAAATACTTACTAATGTTCAAACAAACAAAAATCCCTGCCTTCCATGCCGCTACGTGTCACCAGAAGTGAAAATAATTTATTCAGCCTTAATATATGAATGCTCTCATACTCACAGTGTATTCTTACCTGCATTGTCCTGACAGTATACAGGACCAAATAGTGTAATACTTGATGGGCTGTTACTTGTCAAATGTCTATTTAAACACATTGACTCTCATCATTTGTAATTAATAACAAATACTGTAATAAACACTTAAATCTATTCACCATTAGAGTCAGTTTTGTGAAGCGTGGAACATCAGACAACAAGATTTTTAATAGAGACACCTATGGTATCTATTTGACAATCCTATGTCGCCT
>NW_024586970.1:0-1150 GCF_018398535.1 Haplochromis burtoni
TAAGTTTATATGCTGTGCTATGTCACAAAAGGATGAGACAGCTAAAACTACAAACAGTTGCATTTTGTTCATTTATTTATTTTCATATGTGTTGAAGTGTACATTCCTTCTCATGTCACCTCAGAAGAAAAACAGACAAACGTGAACAATGGATCCACTTGTAGTGAAATTATGTGAGTATGTGACATTTTGCACTGTTACTGAAGTAGTGTCAGCTTCCAGATGTAAACTGTTTAAAAACTAGTTGAAAAGAAACCAAAATGCTAATTTAATACTGATATGTTACAAATCCTACAAAATACTTTTTAATGAAAATCTGTTTTTGAAATTCAAAGTAGCTTCCTTAAATTCTCTTGACATATTTACTTAGTTTTAAGCATAAAAATTGGTGATTTAAATTTATTGGAAGGCTTTGTTACATGCTGATGTACAACATGTCCTTTTTTGTCTGCAGTTGCTGTCAGTGCTTTGTGGCTCACTCTGTGTCAAAGTCACACTACCAACAGGCTGAAGACTGCTCTAGCTGATTGTTTGAATGACACTGACTACGAGCAGCTTCTACAGATAGCCAAGAACGGTTTTCCACAAACAAACACATCTCGTCATGTTGTCATTGTTGGAGCTGGCATGGCTGGATTGACAGCTGCCAGGCTACTTAACAATGCAGGACATAAGGTCTGACATGAGATGTTTTTATTCTGGTTATTTAAAATTTTGTTCTATTATCTGTGACAGACGAATCTTTGTTTTTCTTCAAGCCTTAATATGTAATTACTAGAGGTACTGCAAGTCCTATTAGCAGTCCTGGTGTAGTGAAAAGAGTTGGAGATTTTGCATTTTTAATTATAACACTTTCCTTTTCAACGAGATTATTGTGTGTAGATAAACAAAGCAAGCAATATTTCATACATATTAAATAATATGTACTTGTGTTTGGTAATATTTAAATAAGGTCACCATATTAGAGGCTAGTGGACGAGTTGGTGGACGTGTGGAGACCTACAGGAATGACAAAGAGGGCTGGTATGCTGAACTTGGTGCTATGAGGATCCCTGATTTTCATCAGTGAGTAAAATCAGTTATTTAAAAGGTGGCCATTTTTAATACCACAGTGGTGATAGACGCTACTTCTGCTCCTAGTTTATCTGTC
>NW_024586970.1:2251-3651 GCF_018398535.1 Haplochromis burtoni
GAACCTCACAACTCACAATCTGATTGGTTTTCAACAGTATTGCCCTTCAGTTTGCAAAGGATCTGGGAGTTGAGCTGAATAATTTCATCATGGATGACAACAATACTTTCTACCTGGTGAATGGAATACAGCCACAAAGGACATGCAAAGTGAAGGAAAAGCCTGAGATCCTGAAATACAATCTATCACCAAGTGAGAAGCATAAATCAGCTGAGGCTCTCCTACAGCAAGCATTAGAAAAGGTATGTGGAGGGGTTAGTTTTTCCAGTTGGCGTTAAATGTTTCAACATAAACACCAAAACTGAGTTGATTTTGTTTGGTCTAAATCTAACAGACCCATTTTCAAGCTGAACAGTGTGAATATGGGTTTTTATACAAACACTTATTTGAAAGATTCCATTTTAAAAAAGCTGTTAAACCAGAATTCTGTAAAAAAATATTAGTCCATAGTGAATACAACAAGAAAGCGGTGAGCAATGCACGTCGGAACTTTTAGTATTTCGAACATTTTTCTCTATTTCATAGTGCTGCAGGTTTTAGATGTGTCCTTGATCCAACACAGCTGATTTAAATGAATGAACAAATCATTTGATTCAGGTGTTTTACCCAGGGTGATATCTAAAACCTGCAGGACACTGGCCCTTGAGGCCTGGTGTTGCCCAACCCTGCTTTAACCTGATAGCACGTTTTCCTGATGTGATTTGTCATCATTTCTGTCTGAAAAAAATGAAAATTTGACTTTAGGCTGTATTGCTGTCAGCAGGAGTCAGTACCATATTTTTTGGTGTATAAGGCACACTGAAAATATTTACATTTTCTCAAAAATCGACAGTGCGCCTTATAATCTGGTGCACCTTATGTATGCATTCTGGTTGTGCTAACTGACCTCGAACCGAATTTATGTGGTACACGGCACTCAAATCTGTCAAAAAAGGTTTTAGTATGACTTTGGTAAGCTACAAAGCCGCACCACTTGATGGATTGTCGGAGCATTACGGCTCCCGTAGTCAGGAGCTTTGCAGAGTAATACTTACTGTGCTTCAACAACATAATATTATTATATTATATTATGTGTGTACAAAATGGTACCTGTTAAGAGACATGCTTGTGAAGCTGATTTTAAACTCATGGATATCAGTCACGCAGTAGAACCTGAGAATAGAGCAGCAGTGAGGAAATTCAACATTAATGAATCAGTGATACAGAAGTAGAGGAAGCAATAAGAATAAGTTGAGTAAAGTTTGACTTATCTGACTGCTTTGTTTTACTCAATGCGTTTTATAATCCGGTTGACCCTATGGTCTGGTACATACAGAGTTTTCTTTGCACTTGTACATGTTACATTTTATTATTTAATTCTATGAAACTGAAAACATTTGAGACCTCAATTTATTGTTAAA
>NW_024586971.1:0-3649 GCF_018398535.1 Haplochromis burtoni
GTCGCCACTGCAGATATGGCTATGGGTCTGCTGCTGGCATCCGCAAGAAAGATAGTTGAAGGTGAGGTCAAAGGTTGAAATCTGATCCCAGGGTGGAGCAGTTTGAGTAAAACCCAAAGATATTTAAACTGGAAATATGGCAATGTTTCTCATAGGTCACCAAATAGCTGTTGACCCCAAGACTACCAGTATACCACAAAGCCTGGTGGGAGTCGAAGTCACCGGGTCGACTCTGGGGATCATCGGAATGGGACACATCGGATACAAAATTGCTCAGAGAAGCAAAGGGTTTGATATGAAGATCCTGTATCACAACAGACACAGAAGGTAAGCACCAATTCATCGAACAGATCCAAAAAATCCTGCTAAAGTGACTTGAATAGATACACAGTACTTCACTACTGCCAGAAGTATTCACTCACCCAATGCAAAACTCAGATGTAGCGTTGTAAATAGGGAAGGGTATTGATAAGATTTTCACGATTCCGATTCCGTTTTCGATTCTGTTTAACGATTCAATTCTTTATCGATTCTCTTATCAATTCTTTTTAAAAAAGGAGAACACTGAGGTCGATTAGCTTAGAACTTTGTTTTATATCTTTTCTTTAAACAAGATAGAAATTTAGGAGTAACATGGCCTTACAAACCCAACAGTGAGATCTTAAGAGATCCAGCCTATGGCTCTTCAATGGGGTGTCACAGGGTCCCCAGGAAAAAAAAATTGTAAACGTAAAATAATAAAATAAATATTCTTCTGTAGCAATAGCAAAGAATAAAATAAATTATTCTGTAGCAATTACACAAGAATATCCAGTAATGTCCCTGCCTACAATTAAACACATTCACTTACTGAACTTTCGTCTATCCTGCCCGAAAGGAGATGCTACCTGTAGACTGCAGCGAGAACTGCCAGCATCTGAGCCAGCCAGACTCTGTCTGTCTCATCATGGTCACCTAAATGCACAGTAATGGCAGGCTTTGTAATAAGGCAGATCGCGCTAACATAATATGCACTGTTAGTTGATTATTTACCTGCCGCATTAACGGGAGAGGACGTGCAAACGTTACCGCTGCTGCTGGGTTGAGATTCACGAGTCCGGAGCGGAATTAAAAACACGACATTCATATAAGGTCATCGTGTGTTTTGTGAGCAAATGCTTTTGGCACTATAGTGTTTTTGAATCCCAGCTTTTAAAGAAATCTGACATTACTAAATTTGGCAGCATTAACTGTACATTTGTGATTGCTTTTTTTTTTTGTGCTGTTCAGGAGCGTTGAAGATGAGCAGTCAGTGGGGGCGAGTTACTGTGAGAACATGGATGACCTGCTGAGGGAGGCCGACTTTGTTGTGCTCGTTGTCAACCTTTCCCCTGAAACCAAAGGCCTGATCAGCCACAGGGAGCTGTCCCTCATGAAACCCACTGCAACCCTGGTCAACGTCAGCAGAGGTGAGGATACTGTGACTGCGAGTCTTCACCAGTCTCGGAGTTTCAGCCTGATTTTGTGACTTTTCATGTTTCAGGTCTGGTTGTTGATCAGGATGCTTTAGTCAAAGCTCTGCAGTCTGGAGAAATTCGAGCAGCAGCTTTAGATGTGACTCATCCTGAACCTTTACCCAGGTAATATGTCTCTGAAGACACCCACGCTCTGCAGCCAGAGCGGTACATCACATAATAATAATGATGAACTCTTACATGTGAGGCACTCAGGGTTAATGGCTTCTTGCATACAGTGTAAACAGAATCATTAAGTTGTGTTTTAAATGATGCTCTGCTTGTTTCAGACACATTAAAAAAGTTTAAAAAGCTGCTTGAAGACCCTTACATTGAAATCTTCTTCAGTTCGTTTCATAATTTGTTTACCACATCTGACTTTAAAGATTTCAAATCTTGTCTCGTCTGACCATAGAACAGTTTTTCACTTTGCCTCAGTTCAGTTTAAATTAGCTTTAGCCCAGAGAAGACATTATTTTAATTGGGGAGATGTGGGCTGGAAGTAGTTCACTTTCAAAATAAAAGCATGCAGACACCGTGAAACTCACAGAATAAAAGATTAAAATTACTTCCACCCTGTGACAGATGTAGGGATATCCATGATAGAATCAGGCCTGCCTTTAACGCCTTGCCCACAGATGACGGACATCCTGTATCGATTTTTCAGCCTTGTCTGTTGCGCCCAGAGATTCCTACAGATTCTCAGAATCTTCATAAAGTTTACATTCAGGAACATTATTCTAAAATTGTTTCGGAATTTGTAAACTTGATTGTTGACCCTCTGGCTATCTTTACTTCTGAGACACTCGGCCACTCTGGTGCTCTTTTTATGCCCAACCATGTTACTGACCTGTTGCAAACTGACTAATTAAAGCTGTTTCTCTTTAGTAACTTACATGTCTGATTGTTATGCAATTTTCATCTTCTACACCACCTTTAATCTTACTTTAAGCACAACAAGCTGGAGAGGAATATATTAACCCTTTACCACATCCTTGAAGGCATCCTTCATTTAAAGAGAAATAAAAATAGAATAAAAATGAAAGGAAGCGTGAATGAACATCAGCTGACTCCTGATGCTTCTGTGAAGCATGTATATATATTTATATGTGCAATTCTGCCGAGTGTAAATAAATTATGTATGTTTTTACCACACATACAATAGTACATATAAGGACAGAAGGAGGGACGGACGGATGGGTGGATGGATCTATGGATGTATGTATCGATAGATAAATGAACACAGCACAGTTGAGGCAACAGAGTTGAGGATCTCTAACGCGCAGTAAATCTTTGCAGAGCTACAGTCTGACCGTTAACATGCCTGATCGTAATAGAAACACATAAAACACCACTTTAAATGACAGTAAGTAAAAAAAAAACATTTGGAGCTTTAAACAAATCTGTGGATGCTTGTTAAAGAAGTCTACTTAAAACTATTAAAAAACAAACAAAGCTTCACTGTAACATTTAACTTGGGCATCCCCGCGTGGTACTGAAACCGTCATCAACAGTCGACACAGAGCCGAGCAGGTCCACAACGCGAGGAATGAAAATAGAAGCGAAAGTTGCCTTGGGATTGTAATTTAGACGTCTAACTTTTAATTTAGTTTGTTTATCTGAAGGCTTGTAGGGTCGTGTGTGCCTGCTGGCTGAACAGCACCATGTTTATCTCCTCGCAGAGCTCAGCACCCTCCTTCAGAGATTTTACCCTCGTCATGGTGAGTGACGGACGAAAATAATCCTCCCATCAGTTCCTGCTTCATGCTTTCATATGAGACTCGTGTAATCACCAGGGAAAAACAAAAGCTTCACTTCTGTGATTTTCATCCAAGAAACTGGCTGTGTATAAAAATACCTTTAATTCCTACACGTGTAATGCAAAAATCCTGTTAAACCCCTTGGATTCAAGCTGGGTGTTTGCGCCACGGTTACAGCCTTATTGATTTAAAGTCCACTGTGGAGGGACGCAGAGGCACAGTCTTGAGCCAGCCCTTATTTCTTTGTATTTTCAGAGCAGTCTTTTTGTGTGTCAAGCCACTAAATATTTACCTGTGAATCATTCAAGCTCATAAAAGACACCTAACTCAAGGGATGAATGAATGACACATGACACTACGCGCACCCTGTCACGATAATGCATGGCAACGTTTATT
>NW_024586972.1:0-3648 GCF_018398535.1 Haplochromis burtoni
CTCAGTTCAAAGCTACTAGTTGATGTTGATAAGGGCAGTGGTTTACATTTATACTGCTTCTTAAAAACAACCGCTAGTCCTCCTAGAGTTGACTCTAGCAATAAAAAAAACAACACAAACAAACACAACATTAGAGAACATTAGTGAACAAACAGCATGATGAAGCCCAAGGAAGTCACCAGACAGGCCAGGGATAAAGTTGTAGATGAATTTAAAGCAGTGTTAAGTTATTAAAAAAAAAAAAAAAGAAAGAAAAATTCCCCAAGCTTTGAACATCTCAAGGAGCACTGTTCAAAAGTGTGCGACAACTGCAAACCTACCAAGCCATGGCCGTCCACCTAAACTGACAGACCGAGCAAGGAGAGCACAGAGAAGCTTCCAAGAGGCCCATAGTCACTCTGGTGGCGGTGGCATCATGCTGTGGGGATGCTTTTCTTCAGCAGGGACAGGGACTCTGGTCAGAGCTGAAGGGGAAAATGGATGGTACTAAATACAGGTCAATCCCGGAAGAAAACCTGTAGGAGGCTGTGAAGGAGATTCACCTAACAGCAAGACGATGACCCTAAAATTACAGCAAGTGCTACAAAGGAATAGTTTAGATCAAAGGATATTCGTGTTAGAATGGCCCAGGCAAAGTCCAGACCTAAATCCCATTGAGTATCTGTGGCAAGACATGAAAATTACTGTACACCAGTGATGGGAATAACGGCATTACAAGTAACGGCGTTATTAACAGCGTTACTTTTTTCAGTAACGAGTAATCTAACTAATTACTATTCCTATCGTTACAACGCCGTTACAGTTACTAACAAGAAAACGCGTTACTATTTTTCAACAAACAGACGGTTGAAGCTGTGTCCAGCTTACTGCATCTTATATCAGTTGCAGGGGAGTAGCTGTAAGTAATTTGGACGCGACAGCTTTAAGCAGCTGCGCGCGCTCCCGCGGATGGTAATCACGATCACTGTCTACAGTGGTTCCCAAACTTTTTTTGCTGGGTCCCCCGTTGTTTTACAAGGAAAATGTCCCTCCCCCGCGCGCGCACATGCACGCACAACACAACACATCCTCCAACCACACACACCCATATTTTTCTCCATTGTGGTTTATTTCACACCTCAAACATTTAGTAAACAATTAAGCAAATACAAATAATCTGCAATAAATTACAGGTAGTAATAAAATAAGTAAGTAAGTAAGTACATTTAATCCTAAATCACCTTTAACCACCAAATTATTCTTTATTAATTCTTTCAGATCAAGAAGAAGATCTGTGTCTGTAAACCAACTGAACGGAGGACAAAACTGAGTTTATTTCATCTGAATTGAACAAAGCATTGAAAACAAAACTGATAATAACCTTATTCCCCTTTGTATGAAAAGAAAAAATGTAAAAAAAGTTTGAAAGAGTTTTGTTTTCATTAATGGATTAATTATCATTTGATTTATTTCTAAAACCCTGTTTTACTTTTCACTCTTTTTTGATCGACTGTTTTATGAATTAATAAACATATTTTTGCTTGTTTTACTTCCTGTAAGCATCCAGCAGTTTTAATTGTGTTATCTGATTATGTACACCATATAAACCATTTTTTTTATAAATTTGAAAATCCTTACATAAATTAAAATTCGCTGGGATGCAAATGATAGTCTGGGCTCTCTCAGCTGTCTGTAACGGTTGTTAAGTGAGTGAGTTTAAAGGGAAAAAAAAGTGGTTCACTGCAGGCATTTAAACTGTATTTTCAAATTATGAAACCATTACATTAAGTAAAACTACCGTTAAGATATCTACATACAAGTAACAAATGGTGCTATTTATATTATTTATTTATTTATTCATCATCAGGATTGGGGGTGGGTGGGGTCATATGAAAATGCTTAGAAAATTTATAAAATGGGCATCAGCTTTTAATAATCTTCCAATTGCATCGTCGAAAAGTTTGTAGTCTGTGAGGGCTGCTTGCATAGTTGCTCATTCCCACTAAATACTGGACATTGGATAGACATGCAGATCATGTCTATATTTGGTCAATTGGTCCATGACAAATTCTGGACATTTGTACAATCCTCGCTGGATCCGCTGTCCACCCGCCGTGTGATGACCCTCCTGCGGGATCCCCCCCACCCAAAGGAAATACACCACTCTCAAGGCGCTGCTGCTGCGCTACTCCCTCTCTGAAGAGCAGAGTGGCCGAGAAACTTGTCTCTCTCTCTCGAACTTAAGTGATGGTACCGCACTCGAGTTCATGGAGAGCATGCTGCCGTTGCTAGGAATGGATGACAGCGGATTCCTCTTCACTCACGCACTCCTTCGACAGCTGCCAGTGCGAGCTGGCCTTGCCAACTCCCTGCTGCTGGCCACAAAGGATTACCACTCACTAGCCATTCTCCTGGCTACCAGGAGCTTCGGTATCCAGGCAATAGTTCCTGACTCACCGGGGGCCTCCAACTCACTGATGGTGGCTGGGATCGCGGCACTGCAGAAAAGGGCAGTGTTTTTACCATCAGCTTGACAGCGTCATGCCACCTTTGCAGTTTTAAGGCCTCTATCTAATAACACGAGCCAAGATGTAAAACTGGGTGTGGGTCACAATCAGTCAAGATTTCTAGTGAACCCATTGTGAAACCTGGCCCCACCCTATCATGTTATTCACTAAGGTCAGATGGCCCAGGGTGTGAGTGGGTGTTAAAGCGTCTGAGAAGGGATCTCAAAACTGGATTATAGATGGCAGAGAGTTGGTGTAGTAAACCCCTGCCTCTGTTTAAAGATGGTCGCTCACAGTGGACATAGATGGCTTCTTTCACTCCTCTTTCAAACCATCTGTCCTCTCTGTCCAAAGTGTGAACATTGGCATCTTTGAAAGAGTGACCTTTGTCATGTTGTGCCATGCGCTTGTGAAGTGGCTGTTTGGTTTCTCCAATGTAGAGGTCTTGGCATTCCTCGCTGCACTGTACAGCACACACCACATTATTACATTTGTTTTTAGAAGTTCTGTCTTTGGTATGAACCAGTTTTTGTCTGAGTGTGTGGCTGTGTCTGAAGTACACTGGAATGTCGTGCTTGGAGAAGACTCTCCTGAGTTTCTCTGACAAATCTGCTACAAAGGGGAGGACAGTATTGCTGCGCTTGTCTTTCTGACAGTTGGTGTCTGATCTTCTTTTCTGTGCATCTTTGCTGATTTGATGAAACCCCAGTTAGGATAACCACATGCTTCCTTTGCGTGTGTTTTCCCTTCTTATCTTCGAGGGAACATTTTCTGCCAGGTGTTGTAAGGTCCTGATTACTCCAAGTTTGTGTTCTAGAGGGTGGTGGGAGTCAAAGAGGAGTTACTAGTCCGTGTGTGTGGGTTTCCGGTAAACTTCAGTGTTGAGGTTTCCATTCTCCTCAATGCACATGCCACACTCCAAAAATGGCAAACTGTTATCTTTTGTGTCTTCCCTGGTGAACTTTATTTTTTTTTATCCCCAGAGGGTTAAAACAGCATTTCTGTCGCTGTCACAGTGTAACTCATTTTAACCCAGTAACCTGAAGGGTCCATCAAAGTGACCAGACTGACTGAGCTAGAAACTTACTTCTCTCTCCCTGTGTGTGTGTGTGTGTGTGTGTGTGTGTGTGACCTCAGACACTAACTGAACTGAATAAAACAT